>NW_028289483.1:300000-580140 GCF_059628265.1 Tinamus guttatus
GTTCCTATGGAATTTTTGGTGTTTCAGTTTCCGGCCATTTCCTCTAGTCCTATCAGTGGCCACCACTGAAAAGACACCATCACCGTCCTCTGCACTCCCTCCCTTGAGGTACTTATAGACACTGATTAGATCCCCTCTCAGCCTTCTCTTCTCCAGGCTGAACAGGCCCAGCTCCCTCAGCCTCTCCTCATAGGTCAGATAAGTGAATTAATTAATAATGAATTAAGTTTTGTTGACAGTTCATACAATTTAGAAGAGGAGAGTGTTTCTACGTCTGACTAATAAAAAAAACAAAAGATTTAATGCTCTTTACAACCATAGATTTTGTATTTTGTTTTTAAGAAACATCGAAAAAATTCTTCCTGTCTTTTTTCATTTGCTCTCTATCTACCCTACAACTGAATACGTGACTGAGGAATTAGTCCTTTGATAGTTTCATTTATGATTCAAATGGGCAGCTGTGTATGTTGTGCCAAAAAGTAAGCTTTTGCAATTTTTTGCAGCACTCTAATGGAATTTATCTTCTCTTCATACAAGTCAAGTCACTCTAGTTATATTCACAATGCTGCTGAAAAAAAATAACATCAAAGCATTAAACTAGCAAAAGCTAGAAAAATCTGTTATAGCAGCCACTTCATCTTGAAGTAATACTTACCAGATGAACTCTTAAATGAACATCCTAGAGCAGTGTTGATAAGGCCAAGAAGCAATAACCTGGAGTTATGGAATAAAATGTTTATACTAGTGATATTAAAGGAAAGTGTTCAAACAGAGCAATTAGAAGACAGAATTTAAGTTTGGGGAAGTGGCATAGATATGCCAATATGCACAGGGATTTTTTTCTTATAAGAGATAATACTGAATGTATTTTTGTTGTTTCTATTTAAATATTCGCATCACCTGAAGGGGAAGTATCAAATCTAAAAGGTACTTATGTGCATCACAGTGATGTGCATCACTGTTTAATAGAGATTTCAGTGACAAAATACCTATGGGGACCAGATACAAATTCCTGACTGAACTACTCACATGCTTAAAACCAGACACTGGGCAAATTGGGGTCTGGAACAGAAGCCCATTGGTTTGCTTCACTTTGCTGTTCCTGCAAGAAATGCCATCAAAAAATATCCTCGTGATGCTCCAGCAAAATCAATATAGTGAGACAGAACAAGTCTCATCTGATTTCATCTTGCTAATTCTCCTTTCACTTCTCCCCAGGTAGTCTTTCACTCATGCACAATCCTTCTCCCTTATCGCTAGTTTTCAGCGGTCAGTTTGTTCATTTAAGTACTTAAACAGTGGCAGAAATATTAAGGATGGCATGAAGAAGTGGGAACATGAGTGGGCACATGCTTGCCTGGCCAGACAAAGAAAGAGGATGGAAGTCTTTCTTTCTGTGGCGGCTCAGAGCTTCAAGTGCCCACAAAACTGCACCCTAACAATCACAATATTAGATGTCAGCCTACTCTACTCTGCACATAACACCACAGTCATTCCTCAAATATCTTTTGCTGAATCAGTAATAGTGTGGTATCCTTCATCTTTGATCAGCTGTTGCCACAGCTTTTCACTGTTGCAGACAGGTGCACATTGTGATGGCTTATGCATCAAAACCAGAAAGCTTCGATATAAGTGAAGACTGATTCAGTCAGCAGTTAGCAGTATAGCGTGTTTGTTTCAGGAAGCACGCTATTGACATATGTGTACATTAGAGCTCACGTATATCTACACAAGCTAACTTTAAACCAACTCAGAAGGGTGAAACTCCCTATAGGATACCCACACAGCTTCTTCATCAGTTTGTGCAAAGCACTTGAGAGCAGTGCTGAGCTAGCTAAGCCTGAAGGGAGGTTGAATACATCCACATGCCTCCATCACAATAATGGTGTGTTATTAAACAAAACCTTTCATCCACTGCCAGGTAAAGACAAAGCCATGCTCTATAGCTAAGGGATCACACTGACTGAAAAGTCTTTTACCACCCCCAGAAAAGCCATGCAACTATTTGTGGTTTCAGAAAAGAACAATCAACATTGCTTGGAAATGAAAGTGGAAATCCTTTCCCAAACTAGTTGAGGAGGAAAAACAGATGCAGAGTCTGCAGAGGACATCAGAAAAAATGTCTAGCAAGCTAGCAAGATGTTTGCAAATGAACACTGGTGCATGGCAAAAGCTTGAGAAATAGCAAATGCAAAAGCTGGTACAAGACATTTTCCTTCCAACTACTTACCCGTTTAGACAAAATCGAGAAAAAAGACAATCATTTAAGCTAATTTTTTGTTGATGTTCTGTTTTTTTGGTGGGGTTTTTTTTGTACCAAACTGTTACTGGGAATGCTGCAGGAGCTTGCAGTATAAGTAACAAACAAACAAAAAAGGATTAACAGTGTATCTTCTTCCAGTGAACCAAAATCCTGCCTTTCCTCTTCCTTGAAAATTTAACTACTTCTTTGTAGTCACTGGATTAGAAGACTTGAGTACTTGCATACTTTCCAGACATGCTGAGCCTAATGACAACTTCCTTTACAAAGCATCAGCCTCACAATGAATAAACGAACTTAAATGTAATCTCATCTATTTCTGTGCAGAGGATGGATTTAAGTGAAATACTCTAAGTAGCAGTTCTTCCCTCTGAGAAACAGCATAAGAAAACACAGAGCTCCTACAGGAAGATTTATGTATATAAAAATTAAAAAAAAAGGGAAGTTTGTTGACTTAATGTTTTCACTTTGCCTGCAATGTTCAAAATATTGAATTGAATTTTCTGAGAAAAATCTAAGAGGCTCTTCGCTAACAGTATAATTAAAAACATCAGATGCTGACTGCTTCTAGCCAGCACTTCTTGTTGAACACAAAATTTGAATTAAGACTTTGAAACTAAACCGTGAGGAAGACACTAAAAATCTTAGATGTAGAAGATTGACAGATATCAAAAAAAAGTCGGTATTTAATACCATTCTTCAATTTCCTTCTCATTGGTAGTGGGGCTAAGACTATCAGTTTTCTAATAGCAAAGATATTTTCATGCAAATGGTAATTCTGAAAGCTATCAACACCTTAGACAAAGTGCAGCAAGTTTAGAAAATATCAGCTTTCTTGCAAACAACTGGAATCTTAGTAAATAGGATTAACTTGCCTAGTTTGTCAACTGGTCCTTTTCTCCCTGCATTTCTATACTATTTACAGCAGAAAAGAGATTACAGAGAAGACAGAAATTCCATTACAAATGTTTAACACAACACTCAAGGGAAAAAAAAGTCAGTGGCAATTCTTGACCCAAGGATAAACTCCACCACTAAGCTACTTGACAATTTAATTATTTTCAAAAATGAAATGGCCCCCCATCCCCGGCCGGCCCGAACGAGAAGCCTCGCAGCCGGCGCAGGGTGGTGGACCATACCACGCAATTTGTTAGCGGGGCCCGCTTCAAAGGGAGCAATAAAGGCACTAGGAAAATAAACGCCACGGGAACTGGCCCGAAATCCACGAGGTGTAACACGCTCTCGGCCTGTTCCCCTCCTATGGAAAAAAAAAAAAAAAAAAAAAAAAAAAACACCTCAATCCCTCTAAGATTTCTGCTGACCTTCTCCCTTCGCCGGAGTGCAGCAAATGGCAAGACCCGGGACTCGAATAACAGGAAATAGAGGCATCTGTCATCTGTCACCTCCCGGGGAGAGGCAAATGGATTAGCGAGAGCAACAAAGGGAAGAAAAGCCCTTTCAAACGCGCAATTGATTAACAAGTCCCCTCTAATCTGCGGTATCGCTGCTTTGTTGTTGTTGTTGTTTTGTTTGTTTGTTTGTTTTCTCAAGGACATCATCGGTCTCCTCCTCCTGCACCTCGGCGCAATTAAGCTTAAGGCAGGAAAGGCGAGAGAGCGCTGCCCGCCCGAGCAGGGCCGGAAAGGGCTACAAACCTGGCGTGCAAACGGCATCTCCTGACATCACCTCCCTCCCTCAGGCCCCGGGCGAAGCGCGCCCTGGGAAGGAGCCTGTGAGCAAGCTTTAGCTGCTGCTTAAAAAAAAAGTGGGGGGAAACGCGACTTTCCAGAGAAATGGTTTCACGAAAGATCAAAGAGCTGAAGCGGGCAGCTCCTGCCTCTCCCGCGCATTTCACATCGCAAGGGAAGAAAAAACGAGAAAGCGAAACTTCACCCTCTCTGCCCTGCAAGCATCCCACGGCTTCTACGTGCGTGGAGAGAAACAATTAAGTAAATAAAACCACAGGCTCCCCGAGGCCCCTATAGACACAGTGGCAACTGTTGAGCGCAAGGTCCGATGTGAATACGGGCGGTTTATTCAGCCTTAAAAGCGATCGCGGAACCGAACCTCGGCGTTTCCTGAGAGCAGAGGCTACCCTGCCCTGTGCCCGGGGCTCGTCCAGGTATCCACGGCAAATGGGACCCTCCGAAGCACAAAAACGCACGGAAAAGGATGGAGACTCGAGCTGAGCCTGCGTCAAGCAAGCACCGCAGCTGCCCCCTCGCCCGCTCAACTTTAATCCTCCCCCTCTCCCCGTCTCGTTCCTGCTGAGACTCTGGCAACACTCAGCAGCCCCAATAACAACACATTATTATAACCACTGCGAGGGGAGGGTTGGAGGGCGGGCGGAGGGAAGGAGGGAGGCTCCACTCGGCGCTCCCCTCCTCCGCGGGCAAGAACAAAACCCCGAACTTTCTTTTGTTTTCTCCTCTTTCTCCCCCTCGCCGATCGCCACCAACCAGCCTCGGTGCGCAGGACCGGCCGAGGAGGGGCACAGCGGAGCCGACGATGCTCTTGGACAAGGAGACGTTTTAGCGAGAAGCCACCGCACTGCCCTCGCTCCCCTCGTAAAAATGCAACATCAGGTTTCGATTTTGCAATGGGGAACAAAAAAAAAAAAAAAAAAAAAAAAGGCAGCAGCAAGCAACTGGAGATGCCAGAGGCTCCGCCAGCCCCAAAGGGATATGTACAACTCCTCTGGAAACGAGCGCAGCTCTCCCTGCCTCCTCTCTCCCCGCATACCCCTTGTCGAATAGTAGCGGCAGCATCCTCTGGCCGCAGGTACCGCGGCCGATCGCGGGGCCGCTCCTTACCTGCGGCGCGGAGGTGGAGAAGCGAGACGGCCGCCAGCAGGGCTAGGAGGCGGCCCGCCGCCCCGCGCTGCCCATCCGGCCCCGCCGCCGCCGCGCGATCCATGCTGCCCGGCCGACGCTGCGCGGGAGGAAGGTGGACGGGAAGCCGCCAGGCTCGGGACCACCCCTGGGGCGGTTCCTCTTCGCCTGCGGGCGCGGAGTCCGCGGGCGCCCAGGGCAGTTGGTGTCGGCCCGGCGGCGGTTCGGCGCTCCGGCACACTTGTCCCAGTGGCGTTTGGCGATGGCCTGCCGAGCGGAGAGGTGCGACGTGTGCAGCCGACCTTGGCACCGCCGGCCCTGCGCTCCTGCTAGCGGACTGGGGGCGGAGAGAGCCGCACTCTTTCCTCCCCGCCCCCGCTCCTCCTCCTCTTTCCCCAGCATCCCAACCTCACTGGGGATGGGGACGGGGGGGAGGGCAGGGCAGGGCAGGGCAGAGCAGAGGCGTGGGCGGCCCCGGGACTCCGGCACCCTCTGCCGGGAGGCTCGGCCGGTCAGCCTCCTCCTGAGGCCCCGCTGCCGCCGCGGGGCTGAAGGTAGCAGTCGGGGTGACGGCGGCGCAGAGCGTCGACGGGGCTTGTCTCCCCGCCAAAGAGCGAGCGCTGTCTCCAGAAGCTGCGGGAGCCTTCCAGCTTCCTTAGAAAAAAGCCCCTCTGCTGCCTTCTCTCCTTCCTCTTCGCCGCAAAATCACCACCTCTTGCACCCGCATCGCATCGAGTGACCGAAATCCATCGCTCCTGCCCCCCAAGTGCTCAGGTGCCTCAGCACCGCAGCACCTACGGCCCCACCGGCCTCCTCTCCTGGGCGCCCTATCGCTGCCTTTTTTTTTTTTTTGTTACAAGCAAACATCAAAAATAATTGCTACTTTCTATCCTTGCTGAGTAGAAAATGGTTCTGTTACATTTGAAAAGAATTTTGCTGCTTTAGGGTAACTTTATTATGTAACTTTAGGGTAACTTTATTATGTGAGAGAAAGACATTCTGAGCACAATGTAAATAGGCTTTCCTAAATTCTCTTTAGTTTACATTTTTGTATTTTGAAGAAATCAGTGCACTAAGATAACACAGAACCACAAGCAGGCATCTGTTAGCTATATGATACAAATTCTCCCCAAAATATCTCTCTAATATAATAGTGACTCCTATTTTTTTGTATTTAAGTTATAATTTAATAGTAACTGTAATCAGAGGCCTTCTATATAAATAAAATATTCCTATGATTTTAGGCTTCATTTCTAAGGATTCAATGCTGAGTGGTGCTGCTTACATATAAATTCTTTTAAGTTCTTCCCCAAATCAAGCTCTAAATTTACTTTTCTTTCAATGAAAACAGCATATTTTATAATACCTTTCAGAAACATCTTAAACTTAATTTAGGAGTAGTTTCAAGCTCCATTCTTTTGATTAAAGGGCTGCTCCAGACCTTGCATCTTTGATAGTTAGGAACCTATGCCTAATTTCCAGCCTAAATTTATACCTCTCGCGCCACTATTATCCTTTTGCGTAAGTAGCTCCCTATGTCCTCTACTGCATAAAGTGACTAGAGTAGCTCCTCAACCTTCATTTTGTTATAATAAACAAGCCTAAATTTTCTAATCTCCTCCACCTAATTCTTTTTTTTCCCCCGCGTTTTTGACAGTCTGACTTAATCTTTCTGAGCATGTGTGGCTGGAGCTCTGCATAGTACTAGAGATGCCTTCTTTTCCAAAGCACTTGTATTTTCCTTTCTGTGCTAACAAAACTAACTGATACATCCTGATGATTACATCACCTTTTTAAAACTTATAGATTGATCGGTTAGAGGAATATACATCCTTTTCTTCCTCTATTGTTTCCAATGTATATCTAACAGCAGAGAATAACTGCAAAAACTTCTAAGTGTTTGTCCTGATGGTGTAAAAGCATAACCAGGCCTACAATTAAATGCATTGCTTCTCCCTTCACCCATTTTTATTTTCTTACAGAATTCTGGCAATATCTGCTGTTTGGTTGTGATGATAAACACACTTCTTACTATGTGCTAGCGGAAAGGCTCCCCAAAGGTTACCATGGAGCTGGCTATAACCTGCAGTGCCAAGTCCTTTCACACCAGACCTGATAAACCAAGTAAGCCCTTCAGTATCTATTTTGGGCATGCATCCTCATCACAGTAGTACCTAGGGGCAACAGGATATTGCTGTCTCTGATCTAGTGCAGGGCAGTAGATGAATTCAGTAAACAAAGGAGTGTGCTCAGGAGGCTAACAGTGCTGCAACTTGTGACTTTTACAGCAAAGTTTAATCAGTTCAAACCCAAGCAGTTACCTGTCTAAAGCCTTATGAGGTCTGTGTTCCTTTGGCACTAAGCGGAATGCTCAAGTTTCTGTATTCATCAATAAGGGGGTTTCTCCACAGTTTGGCTGAAGAGCAGGACAAAGGGAGGGGAGACTGAGTGGAGCCATGAGCCGAGTGGGACAAAAAGAGCCATCTGCAATGAAATGGGGGCCTTTACAAAGGAGGGAAATAGGGCAATTGCCCCACATTCTTCAGCAAGGGGGACAAAGGAGTTGGTGAGCTCAGGTGAGAACAGATGGCAGGCGGCAGGAGTTCGGTGTAGGCGGGCCGGGAAGGCTGTAACTTCTGAGTACCTTGGCCAATGGGGAAAAGGAGAGGGCGTCCCTCGGTCGGGAAATTAGGATAAAAGGGGGGCTGCGTCCCCCAGCAATTGGAGAGACCCCACAGGGATATGCCTGGTGGACTCTCCCTTTATTCGAATAAAGTTTTAGGACTCCTCTGTCTCCTTTTTGGACATTCAGTTCTTGACAGCGAGATTTTCTGCACAATTGGGGGCTCGTCCGGGATCCTTCCACCTTCCGGGAATGGCAGACGGCGATTGGAGTCGACGGCGCGCCTCACCATAGCTTTTGGTGATCGACTCCCTTCGACGGCAGCCTGCACCGGACGACTGATTGGGTTCCCGAGACTGTCCGGAGACAGACGAGAAGCGGATCAGGGGGATCCGTAGGTAGAACCGGGAGGGGGTCCTCAAGGGGTGTAATGGAAGGGACTAGGTCTGACGGAAGGGAAAGGGCTAGGTCTGAAGGAAAGGACCTCCGGGTAGCGCTATAGTCTGACGGAAAGGACCAGGTTTGACAGAAAGGACCATTGAAATCTCACTGGTGAGTACTATGGGACTGGGGAACAAAAGGGGTGACGACCCCGATATGGACAGCCAGGGAAGGCAGCAAAGGGAAGCCAAAAGAGGGTGCTGGAAAAAGGTATGATGACCTCGACTTATACTTATATAGTCCCTTGGGGAGACTTTTGGGGGTTTGGGATAACTTGTGCATTCCCCCAGAAATAACCAAGGAACTAATGATAAAATATTATTGTTTTGTTTGGCCAGAATATAAGTTACCAGGGGGATTTAGGTGGCCCCCTGTAGGATCGGACGACGATCCTAGTCTTTGTCAGGTTTTGTGCCTGAAATTGTCGGGAAATTAGGATAAAAGGGGGGCTGGGTCCCCCAGCAATTTGAGACCCCACAGGGATATGCCCGGTGGACTCTCCCTTTATTTGAATAAAGTTTTAGGACTCCTCTGTCTCCTTTTGGACATTCAGTTCTTGACAGCGAGATTTTCCGCACAGCACTTATGATTGTTCAGCTGAGTTTCTTACCTTGCAAAAGTGGTAAGTAGATAAAATTGCTTGCATAAAATCAGTCTGTTTTGCACAATCTTCCATAAAAATAATACTTTGCTCCCCTCCCCCTAGGCTCTCAAAGAATCTTACAAAATAATTAAGATATGGATCAAAATATTTTTTGCATTTGGGAATTAATTAGCATTTGACAGAAAGTTATGAATTATTATTCTGACTTACCAGAGGAAACTGGAGTTACAAAGGCTCAATTAAGGCCATCATACTTGACCAAGTTAGATATTGAGCACTGAAGTCTCCCTCATAGCCACATTAGATTTTGTCGCTGACTGCAAAAAACCTCCATTCCATATTTCGCTGATGAATATGCATGCAGGGAGAATCAATTGGCAAAGGTGAGGTGAAATCACTACAGTGAAGAAACCAGAGAATAAATTCTTGCTCTGTGTTGTAGGAACATATATGCAGCAAGCAGAGGAGGATGGGCAACCGTATATTTCTTCCATGTTTGTTCATCCTACTGATGTAAGCCATTAGAGTGCTCACTCATGTTCTGTAGCATATGGTCCCAAACTGTTTTGTCACTATTTGACCAAAAAAAAAAGCCATCCATGTATTTATTTTCATAAATTTAATCTAAGCTTATAAAATAGTTAATTGGTGCACTATCCTTATTCTGAAAATGCATTTCACACCTGATCTTTCTATTCCTGTGCTGAAAGCAGCACTGAAAACATCATTGCAAAAATTATTTACATGCTTCAGGTTTGCAGGATCAACCCTTGGGCTCTCTTTTACAGTATTTATTACAACGACAGCGAAGTACATCCCATGAAATGCTACTACACACAAAAAACTATATAAAACAGGAGTCAATCAGGCTTCAGACACCCAAGTCTGAATTTGTAACCCCAAAAAAGCATCTACCTAACCTGGAAAGTGTCATTAGCTGTCTCCTGCTTTGCCTAAAAATGCTTTACATGTCCAAACCTTCACACATGATTAAAACTTCCCCTGCCATAGCAACTAGACACCAAATAAGACACCCACTGAGGTCCAGAAACTGTCACAATGCTTAAGAGATCGTACCAACCCTGACAACCCAAATCCTCTAAGAATATTTAGTGCATGCCCAATTCTCACCACCCTATTAGTTTTAGTTGCTGTCTCCTGAAAAGCACAGCTTGATGATGGTGCCCAATTTTATGCATCAGTCTAGTAGTTAGAGGCATAAGAGATGAAGAGCTAGGCTCTTGGACCTTCTCATCATGAAGGCATCCAAATCTCCTCTTAGAGCCTGGCTTAGCTACATGGCATGTATGCAGAAGAGTAGGACACACTACTCCTCTTACTGAAACTGTTCCATTATACATAAATAAATGTAAGAGTCATGGAATGGAAACAAAACAGCACAAGTAGCCCAACTTCCTGGTTAGAGCACTGGCCAGGGACTGGGAAGTCCATAAGCCAGAACATGTTGATAAATGTTACGGTTACATAATCATTGAATTAAAATCAAAATATTTTGTGAGAAGGCACTGGAATAAAGAACTGTGCTGTATATGCTTCTCCCAAATTCATAATCTGTTTGCAATTTTTCAAATTCTTTATTAAAGTCTATATCTGTCAAAATAAAAAGTTTAAAAATACTCATCATAAAGCCTTTTCCTCTTACAGATGCAAAATAGTGTCAGTTTTCTATATCAACACTTTTAGGTCATTATTGCTTTAAATACATACTATATTTATATATATGGTTATTAAAATAGTAATCCACAATAAATATTTTGCAGGATATATTCTACCTCTCCCCTTTTCCAAATAGGCAGGTAAGGCATCATCTCTTTTCTTACATTTCCTCAACCCATCAACATGCAAATATGTCACATAGTAGTGCTGCAGAAGCTGGCCCAAGAGAGAACAAACAGATGTGACAAGTATTCACATCATCATCATCGCTCTTGTGAAAAGATCACCATGAGCCTTTCTCATGCCCAAAAGCACAAGAAACACACAACTTTCCATTTGTTTCCTAAAGTATGATTCAGACAGCACTCTCAGAAACTGAACTGATCCCCTTAACTTGTAAAATCACCTTCACCTGAGGATCTGAACAATGGTGTCCTTAGACTGATGCTTTCTGAATCCTCTCAGTCACAAAACCTGAAATGTGTCACACCTTGTAAAGGAACAGACTTAGTCTGGGGTGCAGAGTGAGACAACTTTATTTCCAAACCAACTTCTTTTTATACTTTCTTAACACAAGTGTTGCAAAGCTTACAACCAATTAGCATCTTGCCACCTGTGTGGTTGTCCTGGCTTTGTTTTGTTTCTTCTGACAAGACATTCCTCACACGGGGCAGGTGTTTTGCAGTCCTCCTCCTTTTTTGGCTCTGTCCCCCATCTGTTGAGAAGAGTGACATCCTTGTGGTTAACTATCTGCTAACAAGGTACTATTGTCTTTGAACGAGCCTCCACAGAAATGAAATTGGGGGAAAGCTTCATCCTCTTCTCCCTCAGTCACTCCTAGAGGAAAAACAATGAGAGAGTGGCTTGCTGAAGCTCAGAATCTGAACGGAGGACAGGATTTACCTTCTTTTACACACATAAAAAAGAGTTTGAAATGTTTGAATTAATGTAGAGCTAAACTATTCTTTGCAACTGTTATGAATACATTAAGGAATGATCGTGGTATTTAGCCTCTTCTACCCCTCAAAATAAAACCGAAGTATGTTTTTAATGTAATTGTCATTATTGTTTGTTGTAAATTGTACTTAATTTTAGTAGTTATTTTAGCTGTTAATGTCTCCCATTGAGCGGAATGCTCAAGTTTGTGTATTCATCAATAAGGGGATTTCCCCACAGTCTGGCTGAAGAGCAGGACAAAGGGAGGGGGAGACTGAGCAGAGCCATGAGAGTGGGACAAAAGAGCCATCTGCCAAGAGGTGGGGGCCTTTACAAAGGAAGGAAATAGGGGAATTCCCCCACATTCTTCAGCAAGGGGGACAAAGGAGTCAGGTGACCTTAGGTGAGAACAGATGGCAGGAGGCAGGAGTTCGGTGTAGGCGGGCCGGGAAGGCTGTAACTTCTGAGTACCTTGGCCAATGGGGAAAAGGAGAGGGTGTCCCTCGGGTCAGGAAATTAGGATAAAAGGGGGGCTGCGTCCCCCAGCAATTGGAGAGACCCCCACAGGGATATGCCCGGTGGACTCTCTCTTTATTTGAATAAAGTTTTAGGACTCCTCTGTCTCCTTTTTGGACATTCAGTTCTTGACAGCAAGATTTTCTGCACACCATCATCACAGCACTGGAGCACTTCAATCTTGCAAATAACAACCAAACAATTAAAATCATAATTATTAAACCCAAACAATGTATTTCTATTTGTAGCTGGCAAGCTGGAGCATAAAAACATTCAGATATTTGGTTGTCCAAACCCACAAATCAGAAAGTAAAAAAGGTATCTAAACACCCTAAATAGTCCACATCATTATTTGTTGAGGTCACAAAAAGCTATAAAACCACAACGTTCAGTACCTCAGTACCCTCAAATCTTTCTCAGTACTAGGATACTGTGTTAAGAAGTACTGCAGTATACAAAAACCAAAAAATCACCATTATCTCAACAAGGAAGATACAACTACCTCAGTAGATCTAGACATCAGAAAATGCTATATAAGACAATCTAAAAAACAGTTTAATTTAAAAATGTACCAGATCTCTGCAACTCACTGCAAAACCATATATTATCTTGAAAGGTCAGGACCTGGCCATGGAGGTCTCAGAAGCACACTCACCTGGATTAAGGGTTTAAAAGTCAGCAACAAAAAGTACAGACTACAGAGAATGCTTTTCTGACAGATTTGATGTACATATTGATGTCTAAATGACAGTTGACAACAGGGAGGGGAAGAAAAGGAGGTATGGAAGTCTGTTTTTGTTGTTGTTTTAAAGCTGGTCTTAGCTAGGGTATGGGCAGGCTTCAACATTAACACATCATGGTTAAGGGGCCCATCAAACAGAAATCAGAGTTGTATGTTCTGCTTTCAAGAGTACTTAAGAGGTCTCCAAATGGGAGACATCTCATTAGTAGCTTGTCAAAAGTGCAAAGAATGTCTTGGCTTTGGAAAAAAAAAAATGGATATATTGGAGAAAGTGGTAAAATTTGGGAGAAAACAGGCAGACAGCACAAGCTACTATTTCTTACGCCACAGGCATTGTCTGTTGCAATTCCTCAGGGTCAGAAAGCAACCCAGAAATGGACAAACTCATTCCAGCAGTGGCAAGGTAAATACATACAATCCTACATTAGGGTTCAGTTGTGTGGTAAAGCAAAATTCCTTCCCCCTCCCCAATGCATGGATACATAAGGGAGTAATAGCTACTATGGGAAAATCTTTAAAGACAACACATAAGCAGTAAAGGGAACATCTGTACAACTTAAATCCATTCAGGGCTGCTGTGTTCTGGGGCATGGTGCTGGAGCAGATGAGTTCTGTTTGCTATGAATATATGTTCCCATGCATTTTGCCTTGGGCCTGTAACACTGAGGAAGACATTATGCCACATTCCCCCCCCTCCCCCCCGCCGCCTTTTCTCATCAGATTTCTCTCTCTCATTTACTTTACACCACCTTCTACCTTCCACCATTGTAGCTGAGTTCTGAATTTTAGACTAGTAAAAAGTAAATTCATCATATTGATGATTTGTATATTTTCCATGATGCTTTAAACAATTTATTTTGCAGCATTCTCAGACCATTGTGCTAATGAACTGTGATGTGATGTGAGCTCAAATAGATCTATAAGAATGAATAAAGCTACTTAACACATACACATGCACAAAACTAATGACCAGCATAGATAATGAAATCTTCAGACTGAGAAGTCTGTTGAAGAAAATGAGACTACGTTGGATTCTACTTTAAAACATTTTCAAACTATATAAATCCTTTTCTCTCTAGAGATATGCAAAGCCAGTTAGAAAGAAAATGAAAACTAGGTCTCCAACTCCCATATGGATCTTTGAAGTGCTCTTCTGTCAAGTAAAATCATTGTTAAAAAGCAAAACTATTTTAGAATTGACTGTTTTGTTGTATATAATTGTAAGCTTGTACTGTATCTTAATCAGCTATACAACAGTTTTGATATTGCAGTGCTGCTAACAAATATTTTGTATTTTTCCTTTTTTTCTTCATTTTACATACTCCTCACCTGTGCCCAAGTCCCATAAGCATGTTTTTTTTTTCAAAAAAAAAGAAAGAAAAATGAGACACTTCACTTAAAGATGCTCTATATCTCCTCTTCTTCCCTTTACTGGAAATGGACCTGCCTGAACAGCTACTCATCATTAAAAAGCAATTAAAATAGACTGCACAGCTACATTTTTTTTTCCTCTTCTAGAACTTTTGGTTTTATTAAAGTGGATTTTTAAATAGCTATCTTCTGTGGTGCTACATTCTTTAAATGCTACAGGAAGCAAAACGTTACCTAAATATATTTTTCCCTTTGAGATCTCATTATTATTCCTTTGACATTTTATGTCTTTCATTCACAAAAGACATGACAAGATTGGAGACTAGCAATAATTAGATAAATGATTTATATTTTCTCTTAAGTTTAAATTTCAAGCTCGGCTTGATCTGCCAAGGGAGATATGTAGTTGTCTCACTCTAGTGGCAGATTAGATAACACACATTCATTCAGGAGAGTTATCTCCATATATTACACAGAGAGAAGAAAAGGGACTGAAGGAAAGCAAGTTGTTATACCTTTTAAGGAATTCAATTTTTGTATCTGATCAGCTTCGTTGGTGGCATCACTTCCTGTTTCATATCAGGAATCATGAGAATACACTTCCCATTTTGACTACCATTTATGCAACTGAATTCCTGCCTAGTCTGAGACACCACTTACAAGGGTTTCTACTCCTAGTTTGGGTATCAGTTTACATAGATAACTGCACTTTTGAAAGGGTATGAAAGGAACCAGTAGACTTTTGTTATATAGGGACATATAGTGCATGTAGGGTACGGCAGTCGGAAGATCTCGTGCTATGCGGAAAGAATAGGGGAGATGGGCACGTGCAGGGGAGATGGGCACGTGCCCGTATAAGGCGATGTTAACGCTATTGGCTACGGGGCGCGCTTCCGCACACGGGCACCCTATATAAGTTCGGATGTACCTGCAATAAACGCCATTTGCTGCATCCACCATATTGGTGTCTGTGCTCATTTGGCCCGGGTTCCCGGGTGGTGGCGCCCGTGCCTGCTCGATGCGCCGAGGCAATTGAAGCCGAAAGGCAGCAAGTGGTGACCCCGGCGTGATTCGGCGGGCGGCTCCTGAAAGACGGGGCGGCCGGGGAAGCGGCGAGAACTCCATGGAGGCGACAGTGAAGGTCGTGTTAGTGTGTGCTCAGGAATGAGATGTTTCTGTGAAACTTAGCGCAGTTAAGTGCTGCATCGAGCGGCTCCTGAAAGGATGGGGCGATTCAGTGAGTGTTAGTGTGTGCTCGGGAATGAGATGTTTCTGTGAAACTGCATCGAGCGGCTCCTGAAAGGAGGGGGCGATTCACAATGCCGGGGATGTTGTGTTTCCCCAGCATTGGGCAGACTGTACTACTGCACTAGCGGAGTACAGTATGAGTAGTAAATCGGCAAAAGAATTGAAGACTTGGGGAACTATCAGGCAACTTTTACAAAGAACTCGGGAAGAGAGCGAGTCCTGGGAAACAGCGCGGGCGGCAGTGGGCGTGACCGATACTGCGGGGGCTCCGAGACACGTGGTCAAGGAAGGGGAAGAGGCCGGTGGAAGGGATTCCGGGGCCGGAGAGCCGAGAATGGGGGGGGCGGAAGAAGCGCCACAAGTCTATCCGGCAGCCAGGGATGGCGAGGGGAGGCCCCCTGGGTACCCTTGGGAGGAACTGCAGGCCGCGGAGCGGCGGTTAGACCAGTCCCCTGCTGAGGACGATCCGGGAGGTGGCGGCCACGTAAATCAAGGGGAACGTCTAGTCCCGACAGCCCCACCGATGCCGATAGTAGTGGACGACCCCAGAGATTGGGTTCCAGGGATGCTCCTACGACCTCAATACCCTCCAGAAGAGGATGAATCGCCTCGGAGGGCACCCCAGAGGGTTCATGGCGCCGCCGGGAGACGGCCAGCACCTTTGCCGAGGCTGAAAGAGGAGGCGGGGGAGGGGTCAGACGACTCCTCCTCCGGGGGGGGGACTCCGTGGGGGAGCTGACGGCCAAGTTTCAGCGTTTGGGGTGGAGGCCGGAGGAGGGGGCGGTCCCCAGGATGGGGAAAAGAGGAAGGGAGGAAAAGATAGCTCAGAATAAGGAAGGACCTGGAGGCGCGATGGCAGAACTCTTCCAACTCCTCTCTAGGATCGAGAGGGAGGTAGGCATACAGCGGAAAGGTTTGCAAGAGTTGCAACGTAAGAGTTCGACTATACCAGGTGAGCTGCCGCTCACGAATTGGAAGCTCGTGGCTACCGAATGCGCGCTGGGCGGGCTTAAATTCCAAATGCCACAGGTCCTGCCGGTGCGGGTGGCCCCAGGGGGTGGCATGGAATGGGTGCCCCTAGAGACCAAGGTCATCCAGCAGCTGGTAAAGGCCATAGAAGAGCATGGGATAAAACATGCCATTACACAGGCACTGCTGGATACGGTTCACGCGAGTGCGCTAACGCCATGGGACCTACGCGCCTTGTCGCGTATGATCCTCCCTCCGACAATGGCAGTGTTGTGGAAAGACGCGTGGACCACAAGGCTGCAACAGATGATGGCTGAGGCACTTAATGACCCTCAGCATCCGTTGCGGAATTCGACACTAGAAAGGCTAAGGGGGGCCGACCCCAATCAGGTGACCCCCCAATTGCAGGCGATGCACCTGCGGCCAAGAGAAATACATGCCTCCGCAGAAAGTTCTAGGAGGGCTTATGATGATGTAGGGAAGCTGCAGCAGGCACCTGAGCCTTGGACAAAGATCAAGCAAGGCCTTACCGAACCGTTCGAGAAGTTTTGTGACCGACTGACTGCGGCACTCGAGTCCGCACCCATGCCACCTGATGCGAAGCCTGCAATTATGCTGGAATGCATCAAACAACAGGGCAATGAGCAAACCAGAGAGGTCATGCGTGTCCTACCCAAGGGCGCATCCCTGGGACAAGTAATCAGGCACGTGCTCGAACAGCAACAGGCACTCCCTAAAGCGGTAGTGAAACAAGTAGTACAAGCGGCAATGGCTGCCCGCATAGGGGTAGCGAAGGATGCAGTGTGCTTCAGATGTGGTCGGACAGGCCATATCAGGGCGCAGTGTCCAATGGAACGCTCGCCGGCAGGCTCTCCTCCCGGACCGTGTTGGGCCTGTGGGGATCAAGGGCATCGGGCCCGAGACTGCCGGAGGTCGCAGGGAAACTCCGGGCGGGGAGGGGCGAGGGGGGGCTGCCCTTCTCCGCGAGTGCGTGCCCCCCCCCCCCCCCCCCCCAAGGAGGGTGGAAGCAGAGCCCCAGGGCGTATCCGACGGGGCACCCTGGGGAGGGAGGTCAAGGACAACAAGAGGAGAACGAAGCTAGGTGGCCCTGGTCTTAGGCTGCCAGCAGAGACCCCGTGTTAAGGTGCGCCTTCATGGCCCCCCGCTGGTGACCCCAAGGATATTAGAGCTCACAATGTTGTTTGATACAGGGGCAGATGTAACGTGCATACCAGAAAGCAACTGGCCGGCCACCTGGCCGGCATCCCCAGCGGGCTTGCTAGATGGGGTGGGGGGGAACAACGGATGCGCGATGCAGTGCTGTGCCTCTGGCGTGTGAAATAGAGGACCCGGGAAGGCCCCCCATGCAAGCGATTGTCCGCCCATTCATAGTGACAATACAGGAATCCCTAATCGGGCGTGACGTATTGGCTCAACTCGGCATTTGCCTGACAAATTTAGCGTAGGGGCCACTGCTTACCTGCTGAGCCCTAACAAGGCCATTCCCTTGAAATGGAAAACAGAGGAGCCGGTGTGGGTAGAGCAGTGGCCCTTAACTACGCCTATCTTTGTCATTCTAAAGAAGGATAAAAGTAAGTTTAGATTGCTACACGACTTGAGAGGTAAATAAGAGAATGAAGGACATGGGGGCTCTTCAGCCGGGGCTTCCACTACCCGCGGCGATCCCTCGAGGATGGCCGGTCGTGGTAATGGACATCAAAGACTGTTTCTTCTCGATCCCACTGGCCCCTCAGGACTGTGAGAAATTTGCCTTTACAGTCCCAGCTGCGAACCTGAGAGAGCCAGCGCAGAGATATCAGTGGAAGGTGCTCCCTCAGGGGATGAAAAACTCCCCAACTATTTGCCAGAGGTTAGTGGCCCAAGCATTGCAACCTATTCGGGACCGCCACCCCGGGGCGGTGATCATCCATTGCATGGACGATTTGCTGCTGGCTACAGCCATGCAGCAGGCTACTGACAAACTGGAAAAGGAGGTGGTTGATCATCTACAGCAGGAAGGGCTGTATATTCAGGAGGCAAAGACGCAGAGAGGTGGTTCGGTGTCTTACTTAGGGACACAAATCCTTCCTGAAACCGTCCGTCCACAGCCGATCAAACTTGACCTGGAGGTGAGAACCTTGCATGATGTTCAGAAGTTGGTAGGGGTGATTCAATGGTTGCGCGCCTTGGTTGGCATACCTACCGACCTCATGACACCGTTGTTCGAACTGCTGAAGGGCCAGCACCCATGGGAGAAGCGGGAACTGACGCCTGCAGCTATCGAGGCCCTAAAAAAGATCGAAAGCCTAGCCTCTGAAAGCCACCTTTGCAGGTGGGACCCGGCGCGCCCTGTTGAGCTATACCTAAATGTAACAAGAAGGGGAGCCGTGGGGCTGTTAGGACAAGGGAACCCCGAGAGACCACATGCCCTATGGTGGATCTTGTCCAAACAACTGACAACAGCCTACATGTCCTATTTAACGGCGATGGCTAAGCTAATCATTAAAGGCAGGGCCGCATGCATCAGACATTTTGGCGTTGAACCGACTGCGGTGTGGGTGCCAATTAAAAAGGAATTATGGGATGAAGCGATGCAAGAGCAGAGCAGTCTGCTCGTGGCCATAGAAGGGTACCCTGGGGAGGTGAAATACGGCCCCGCCTTGGAACTATACCGGCACCTGCCACTCGTTGCACTACGGTGCACCCCACGAATGTTGAGCGAGCCGAGGGAGGGCCTTATGGTCTTCACCGATGCCTCCTCCACGACTGACTCAGCTGTTGTAGTATGGCGTGATATTACCTGGGAAAGGGTCAAGATTACCGTACCGGGCAGTAGTGTACAATATCTGGAAGCTACCGCGGTCGCTCATGCTTTGAGAATCTGGCCGGGACAGCATGTGAACATAGTTACTGACTCAATGTTTGTTTATAAGCTACTGCTTAACATGGCCACCCCCGGATGGGCAGGAACCCCAATAGCAATCATGCTGGAGGAAGCGTTACAGTATAGAACGGCCACGGCCTCCATTGTGCATGTAAGAAGCCATGACTCCCTAGCGGGATACTACCAAGAAGGTAATCAGAAAGCTGATGAGGCTGCAAAAGGGGTTTGGACTGCTGCACGTGCCCGAGAGGTGCACGAGTACCTACATATAGGAGCCAAAGCGTTAGCAAAGCATTGCGGGATCCCACTAGCAGCGGCTAGAGACGTGGTGGCAGCTTGCCCGTACTGCCAGCGGTCAAGCCTTTGGGGAGCAGGAGTCAACCCACGAGGGCTGCAGGCGAATCAAATATGGCAGTCTGACTTTACCCTCTGCCCTCTCTTGAAACCGCAGCTATGGCTGGCCGTCACGGTGGATACGCACAGTGGGATAATCATGGCTACGCATCACCGCAAGGTGACTGCACGTGCCGCACAGCAACACTGGACTACTGTCATTGCCTGGCTAGGTGTTCCACACACCATCAAGACAGACAACGGCTCTTGCTTCATGGCTCAGTCCACACAGGACTGGGCCGAGAAGTGGGGGATCCGTCTGGTACATGGAATCCCATACAACAGTCAGGGGCAGGCTATTGTTGAGAGAGCGAACCAAACACTCAAAGAGAAGATTAGGGTTCTTGGGGAGGGGGAAGGACATCCCCAAGGAATCCCCGTGGTGAAGCAACCAGAAATTTTAATGCGAGCATTATACTCGCTAAACCACTTTGTCCGGGGTGACGAGAACAAGACGTCAATAGATAAACATTGGGCGGTCGCGGCTGTGGAGGACGGACCTCCAGTTCTGGTCAGATTCCCGGAACAGGGGGTTTGGGAACCCGGCTGGGACCTGGTAACCCAGGGAAGGGGTTATGCAGCTGTGCGACGGCAGGGAATAATCAAATGGGTGCTGGCAAGATGGGTGAGGCTGGACCTTAAGACTAATAGCGACTGCAAGTCTTCTCCTACAGGACCGAACTGTGGGACGTCCTCGCAACCCGTACGCCCGTTTGGAGGAGACGAGGAAGCCGGAGGAGCGAAACCCTCGTAGACGCGATGAGAAAAGGCCACCGCACTTGTGTGTTATCCTATTGTTGCAGGTTTTGTGGCAGTTCGTTCAAAGTAGTGATGTTTAGGTTAACATGGGATGTTTGGGTTAACATGGGACGTTTACGTTGACATAGGATGTCTAGGGGAGGGGGAGATGTAGGGTACGGCGGTCGGAAGATCTCGTGCTATGCGGAAAGAATAGGGGAGATGGGCACGTGCAGGGGAGATGGGCACGTGCCCGTATAAGGCGATGTTAACGCTATTGGCTACGGGGCGCGCTTCCGCACGCAGGCGCCCTATATAAGTTCGGATGTACCTGCAATAAACGCCATTTGCTGCATCCACCATATTGGTGTCTGTGCTCATTTGGCCCGGGTTCCCGGGTGGTGGCGCCCGTGCCTGCTCGATGCGCCGAGGCAATTGAAGCCGAAAGGCAGCAAGTGCACAGGGCTATTTGCACTGAAACAAAACTGAATGGAGCAGACTGCTTGACTGCTTGATTTCTGAACCACACACGGCACTAGAAATAAAACCAATTAAGTAATATATCTGGGTGGAAGGACTGAACCATGAGAAATCAATCTTTCCATTGTAAAAAGGGGGGAAGTTGGAATATGTTTAAATAGAACTGCTGCCAATACCACTGAATGTGAAACCTACAGCTTGCCTTGGATGTTAACCTCATTGAGGAAGTTTCATTATGAACAAGAGCTTGATTTATTGGAACATGGAAATTATACATGGGGTATATGCGTATTTTATTAAGGATATGCCACACATGGTTAAACACTTCTATGTGGCTATTATTGCAATAAGGAACTTCACAAAATATGACAGGCACACACATCTTTTCACATCTTTTTTTCTTTTTGTTTAAATTCATTGGAAAAAAAATCAGGAAAATAGTTCAGTAAAGCAAAATGAAGATGGCAGAATTAGTAATGTAATAAAGAGTAAAAAACTTGCAGAGATGGACAATATTTCTTGTTTATGTTTGCAATTTCATAAAAATATCTCTTACTGCATTTTCAGGCAATATCATTCCAACAGAAATGTAACTAAATATGAACAAATATGTTTCTCTTATACAACATAACCAAGTTAATGCTACCTCCTAGAAATTTAACTTTTGCTCTTTTTATTTCTTACCTTCCAATTTTGAATATCAGGGGGAAAAAAGAGGAATTGTTGCTAAGAATTCTGGGCCAAAGCCTATTAAAAAAGCCCTTATATCTTTAGCATTGATAATAAGACAGACAGGACTATGATTTTGAAGATCTTAAACAAAGCTAGCCTTCCAGTCACCTACAGTAAACTTCATGTGGTTCATTTTATTTAGTTAGTGGTATGAAAGGTCAAGATGACTTCTAGGACTACTCAAAACCATAGCGTATTCAACTTTCATTAGCATTAGTGGGAATTATGTACATGCATCAGTGATTGATAGGATAAACTCTAGAAGAATCCATCTTTACAGCAAAAAGCAGTTTTAAAAACAGATTTCTATCAGCACATTGCATAATGACTATGCAAAGATTTTGATTTGATCCACACTCAACAGGGGGGCCTGTTATTCAGACCATGTGGTATCTGCTTGGTATGTAGGGTCTAATACTGCTACTGTCAGCATTCACTTTAAAACCTGATGAAATATATTATAAAGATTTGAACAATATTAGCTAAAACTTGTTGGGAAAACATGAAACAAAGGGTTGAATGACGTTGAAAACTTATGGAAACAATAAAATCTGAAATGTTATAAAAAGCGATTTAGTATCCAAATGGGAACTATTCTACAACATTCTTGGCAATTTTTAATCAGACATGTCTAACAAAAGTAATATAACTAAATTCTATATAAACAAAAGCACGCATACCTTGTGAAAGGATTAAACATTATAGTTAAATAATTTTAGGACTATCACATATTTGAATATTTGGTACAATCTCATGGCACTGACCTTTTTAAAAATACATACCAGATTAAAAGAATAATTTCCAATAAATATCTGTTTATCGGGTCATCTTTTACTAACTCTTTTCCACCAAGAAGTCTATACTTACATTAACATTTACAATGTAGTTCTATCAGTTTTATTCCAGCTAGGTTTATTTGGTTTTATTAAGCTTTAGGAGAGACTTTTCTGTCCATCAATATATACACTGATAACTACAACCTTCAAAACAGACGTTATCTAAAATACTTTAATATTAATTATCACAGAAACACAGAATCACAGAATGGTTAAGGTTGGAAGGGACCTCTAGAGATCATCTAGTCCAACCCCCCTGCTCCAGCAGGGACACCTAGAGCATGGGGCACAGGGTGGCATCCAGGTGAGCTTGGAAGATCTCCAGAGAAGGAGACTCCACAACCTCTCTGGGCAGCCTGTTCCAGGGCTCTGTCACCTTCACGGTAAAGAAGTTCTTCCTCACATGGAGGTGGAACTGCCTGTGTTTCAATTTATACCCGTTACCCCTCGTCCTGTCACTGGCCACCACAGAGAAGAGGGAGGGGCTCATCAATTAGTAAATAGCAATTAGCACAACTAAATGGAGTGCACTGCTTATCCTACTAAAATTCTATAGTGTTTCTTAACCCTGAGCATACAGTGGCCTCTTAATCTTGGAAGGAGTTGACAAGTGCTAGCATTTCTTCTCCCTGAATGTACAGGGAGCTCTCAACCTTATAAGGAGCTACCTTAGCTCAGTTCTCAGGTGAGGGGATCCTCATGGTCTAGCTGGAGAAGTTGGTCAGGTGTTGTTCCTGATCCCTGCTCAACTCGTCAGTGCAAGACTCTGTCCTTTATATCCCTAGGAGAGATGTATATGACTGTGCTATTGTCACCCTTATGAAAGGATCCTTCCAGAACCTTCAGCCGAGTTCCATAAGAGCATCTGCTCTTTGCACCATCAGTGAGATGGGTTTCGGTCCCTTATTGGGTGTTTTGCAAGCGTATCAGTTCTTTAGCCAGTTGGGGATTGTTTGCAAATTTTAGCAAAGCGCAACCGCCCTGCCTCTGCAAGACTTCCCACTTGATGAGCAAGTAGAGTTAATGATGAAACTGACGAATTGTATGAACTCCGAAGATGCATCAGAGACATGATGGGGAAATGATGGGTACTGTTCCCTGCAGCAAGATAGGGAAGTGGGAAATAGTGTGGAGGCAGGATGGTCATGCTTCGCTAAAGACTGCAACAATACCAAACTGGACACGCTTGCAAGCACCAATAAGGGAATGAAACCTATGGCAATACAGATCAGGAAATTGCTAGTGGAGGAAATGAAGCAAGGAGGCAGAAGTGATCAGTTGTCTGTTCCTCCAGATTGATGCGCTTGTCAGAGGACACGCCAGATGAGTGTTACCAATAGTGCAATGGCCTGAAACTAATGAACCACAGGTTATCATCCCATAGGACCATGCAAATGTGAGGTCTCAGTTTTAATAGAAATAGGAGCCCAAATCAGTGTATTGCCCTACGTCTCCTATTTTAGAAGCGGAACCCCTAACTGCTAAATCGGACCTCAAGGGACTGTGGTTTACAGATATCTCATCATGCTGGACAGCCACAGGGTGGAAATATAAAGCAGTAACAGTAGAAGTAGCCACAGATGAAATGATTACCCAATAAATGAGAAAGTTAATTTTGATTTTGCTAGACTTATGAATCATGCCTAAGCACCTGGGAAGCTACTGATAAAAGCAGTGCAAAATTAGTGCAGAAGGAATGTTTTTCTTCTTTCTTTTTCTTACAGTGCAGTCTTCGGTGTTCCAAGGGCAATAAGTGTGAATACATTATATTATCAGAGCAAAACCACAATACATTATGTTATCAGAGCTGGGTATAAATTAGTGTGACAGGATTTACCATTTGGGGCTATGCCATAATTAGTTAGGTTTGGTTAGTCAGAGGGCTGCTAATACTAATGATAAGTGCATGTGAGAAGGGCTCTAAAGACAAGTACCCCTTACAGATGCACATGTCCCGAAGGAATTGGCACAAGGCCGGGACCACCCAGACTTCTCAGGGAAAATCATTCCACAACTGATTGGTACACTTGAAAACCTTTTTGGAAGTAAGATGTTGGTCAGTGGGTCTTTTAGGGAGTCAGTGTTCCAGAAAATCAGGGTATCTTAGTGCCAAGTGAGTTCATGCTCACACTCACTGGTTAGTTGCCATCTAATGTTCTCATCAAATGGGGAATGACTGTGTTGAGCTGTGGAGTTCCACAGGGACCATGCACGTAGTTCAGAGAGAGACCGTATAAAAACTTACAGAGGAAGATTCTTTAGTTTGACAGGTGTCTGTTGAATTATCTGTGATCTGGAAGCACCAGGTGGCATTCAAATCATAATTGTAGTGATACATGAGCACAGTGCCAATAACTGGCAATTCTGTATGCTCAGCTTCGAGTGCATAATTATCTTTTAAATTAGTGATCTTGAGGTGTTCCATCAGATTAAAAGGAATTCCCCTAAAGATAATACCCCTACCCAGTGGCTTGTGGATAGTCAAAGCACACCAATTGATTTGTAAGGTTCCAGATACCCACAAAACCCTGGATTAACCGCCATGCGAGATTACTAGCAACTTCCGAGGGGTGTAAGGAATAGGGATATCATCTAAAAGTAGCTGTATTGAAGCGGTGCAGAAGATAAGAACAGAGAGCTACTAAACAGAGTGTGCCGATAAGGTGAGACGATTTGCTGGCACAGGCCATTATTTTTGAACTACAATTTGGGTTTACACACTATAATTCCTATGAGAAATAGCAATGAAGAGGGCAATGGCCAGTGTACATTTGAGATCTACATAATCTTCCCAATGCCCCCACATGGAGGAGTTCCCTGTATTCGCTGTATATATGCTAGAGAGGCTTCAGTCCAGCAGCGCAGACATAGCACTTTCGTCTGCCGCCTTGAGGATCACTGTAAGAGAAAACAAAACTTGTCTTGGTGTGGAGTATGGTTGAACAGGTTACCCCATTGGGAAAGAAAGAAAAAAAAATACATTCATCGTGCACTAATTTTTCAAAACTGTTATCAGTAGCTTCCCAGGTGCATAGGCATGATTCATAAGCCTAGCAGAATCAAAATTAACTTTCTATAGGTCATCCTCACACAAGGCTTTCTTTCACTAAATCCTTCTCTCCTGTATGTCCTCTCAGAGCATGCAGCCACTCTGCTATTCTTTCCCAGTTTGTTTCGTCAATAACCACCTCTCGTACCTTCAAAAACTTGTCTGCTATGCCATTCCATTTCTCAGTAACGCTTCCATCTGAGTTATGGGCTTTTACCCATCCTATTTTGATTTCACATCTCCTTCCCTCCTCTAGGATCTCTTTTCAGTCTTCCTTCTGCCACATCTGACATCCATTGACCTGCCAGTCGTTGCTTTCCCAATATCCTACCCAATCAATCGCTCCCTTGTATACTTGTTGCACCTTGCGAAAGAACGGACTCAGTCTGGGATGCAGAGTGAGACAACTTTATTCTCAAACCATCTCCTTTTTATACTCTTTTAACACAAGTGTTCCTAAAATTATAATCAATCAGCATCTTGCCAGCCGTGCAGTTGTGGTTATCTTCTTCTCCTTGCTCTGTTCCTTATCTGCTAACAAGACATTCCACATGTGGTTGTAGTCCTCCTCCTTTTCTTGCTTTGTTCCTTGCCGATAAGACATTAGTCCTTGCGGGTCAGCCCATCAACCGTGCACTGCTAAGGCGTCCTTGCGATTAACTATCTACTAACAAGGCACCTATTATCTACTGACAAGGTACTATGCCTCCACATCTCCCCCTTCTTTATTTGTTTGTTGTATTGCCATAGCTGTTTTTAGCTGAACAGCCATAACTTGGTTAAAGGATCAATCAATCAATCGTTGAACACATAATAAGAAACAAAGCAGATAGATACACTAACAATAAGCAAAATACAGTTAGTACAAAATACAGGTAGTACAACAATTAGAAACTTTGCGTTAACATAGCTAAGCAAAAGATTGTTTAGTTTGTTGCATTTACTCTCATGGTTTGATTCCAACAACCATACCGGTGTCCTTTTCCCAAGGTCTCTCCACCAATACTCTCGAGCCTGTCCTTGAGATCCCCAGATCTCCCCCTTCTTTATTTATGAAGAATGCTTGTTTCAAGGCACGGTCTATTAAACACTGAATTGTTGTTAACAAACATGGGATACAAATTAAAAGGCAAACAAAGATTATCAGGCACATCAAACCTATTTGCAATGTTCCCTTAATCCACGCAGCTAATCCTAAATTCCCCAAAAGATTCCCAAAAATATTGAAACCATCGTCTTGACGTAACTTCTGCACTCCTTTTTGTAAATTTTCAATGCTTTTATGGATGGATTCCGAATGGTCAGATAAATTCATGCAACAGAGTCCATCAAAATCCTGACACCCATGGCCTTGTGCTAATAACAAAAAGTCTATAGCAGCTCTATTTTGAAGTGAAGCATGCCTAACGGAATTAACATCTAGCAATAGCCCACTCAGTGCCAGGGAAGTAGCATTAGTCTGTTTTGCCAGCCAGCAACCAAGCCTATTTAAGGTTACTAGCGCTTTCCCTGATGCCACCCCGGGTGTAAATATAGATGCTGATACGATTTCTGCAGTGTTCCAAAATGTTACTTGGTCATCACACTCAGATTGAAAAGCGTGTATGGTGCGCTTGGGGCATTTTCTATGGTTATTAATCATTGAAATGTTGGGTGTCAACAGAGTCAGCCTTCCAATGCTGCATGGTCCCCCGCATGCGCGAGAGGGGATGCCAGGCCAGGCACGATCTCCACAAATTAGAAATAGGCCCTTTGGTAATTTGAGTGGGTATCTACCAGATAAAGTTAATTTTGCGGCAGTATAGTTGCACCATGCAGTGGCATTTCTATACTCTGGTAGGGTAGCATTCAGCCATTGTATTTTATGTGTATTTTATGTGTATCCATTGTATCCTGGGAGAGGAGGGGATACTTCTTTCCAGTTAGCCCACCCATCTGTATAGTTAAGATACACACAATAATCCATTTTTACTGATCCTAACAAATCTAGCTCTTGTGGCTCTATATTCATTTTTGGAAACCATGGGATCCAATTATTCCACTTATCAACTATGTCAGTTGGTTTATCACTTATGTATGGACGCCTTTCGAGGGGAACCTGCCAATCATCAACAGGTTGTCCTACCAGACAGGTTACAAAAGGATTTCCTGGACTAGATAATGACAAACATAACATGTCCTGTCCCGTTTGATTGGCCAGAGTTACCCATATGTTAGTTTTAGGCTGGGGTGGCATCCACTGCGGTGTGGGTGATGTCACGGTGCAGATGATGATGATGACTGTGATAAGAAAGGCTTGATCCATCGAGCAGGTACCCATCTTGGCCCTGTGCCTGTAGAAACACAAGCATATCCTCTACCCCAGGTTATTAAAGGAAAAGGCCCTTCCCACTGATTCGTCTGTGGGTTTTTGGCTACAACCTGGGCTTTTTCCTGAACTTTGTGGTGTCTGTGTGAATCAAAATGTCGGTATATAGGGGGTCCCTCTTCTGTCCAGTGATTTAAAAAATTCAACACATAGCAAGCTTTTGCTATGCGTTCCTGTGGGGATAACCCTACGCTCCCCTTTTTTTGTTTTTGTAGCATATTCTTAAGGGTGCCATGTGTACGCTCAATAATCGCTTGGCCTGTGGGTGAATGGGGGATACCTGTGATGTGTTGGATTCCCCATTGTTGAAAGAATATTTGCGTTTTTTGTGCTATATAAGCTGGACCATTGTCAGTTTTTATAGTTTTAGGCACTCCCAACATTGCAAAGGCCATCATAAAGTGTCGACATACATCTTTGGCCTTCTCACCTGTATGTGCAGAAGCATAGATACAGGATGAGAAGGTATCAACAGAAACATGCACATATTTGAATCTGCCAAATTCAGGGATATGCGTTACATCTGATTGCCAAATTTCAAGCGCAGAAAGACCCCGAGGGTTTACTCCAATGGATGGTACTGGTAAAATGCGCTGGCAGTCTAGGCACGACTGTATGATTTGTCTAGCTTGTTCCTGAGTCAATTGGAATGACCTCCGTAACGCTTTTGCATTTTGGTGATAAAAGTCATGCGACAAACGTGCTTGTGCAAAGCGATCCGGCAGAACTACAGCTCCTGCAAGGCTATCTGCTTGAGCATTACCTTCGCTAATAGGTCCAGGCAGTGAGGTGTGCGAGCGTACATGTTGGATAAAGTACGGATAAATCCTTCTGTTTAATAGCCATCTGAGCTTCCAGAGAAGCGCAAAGAGGGTCTCGTTTGAAACCTCTTTTAAAAAGGAGTGTTCTAATCTAGAGACTAACCCTGCGACATAGGCAGAGTCTGTTATAATGTTAACTGCAGAGGGCCATCGCGTAAAAACGCGGACGACCGCTGATAATTCCACTATCTGTGGTGAGCCTGTGACAACATGTACGTCGCTCTCCCAGTGCCCTTCATCATTTTTCCACAATACAACTGCACGCCCTGTCCTACCTGAGCCATCAGTAAATACTGTAAGAGCATCAGGTATTGGCGTAAGGCTCAAATGGGAAACAGGTAATAGAGAAAGAGAGTTAAAAGACTGTATGATTTTATGTCCTGGAAAGTGGATACTTATTTGTCCTGGATAATCTGCCAAGGCACACTGAAAAACAAAAGACTGGTGAGTCAGAAAGGTTAATTGTTTTGTACTGAGCGGTAAATAAATAATATCAGGCTCTGTGCCATCTAGAAACATCAAACGTTCTCTTCCTTTTTGAATAACCATCGCGATCATATCAATAGCAGTGGTGACAGTTTTGCCAAAATTATGAGGTAGAAACACCCATTCTAAGATTATTAACGGACATGCATCCTGTGGTATCCATTGTGCTAATAAGCCATAAGGTTGGAAGCTAGAATAAAAAACAAAAAGACTGACAGGATAATTCTGCTTTCGTCTGTGAACAGTCTGAGTGGTTAATTTGTTCACAACTTTGTCAAGTGCAGCTTGCGCGGGAGGAGTAAGCTTCCTTGGGGATGTTAAACTCGTATCTCCTTCTAAAAGCTTAAATAGAGGATGTAATTCCTCCGTGGAAATCCCTAGGGAGGGACGGATCCAGTTAATAGTTCCCAAAAGTTTTTGAAGACCATTTAAAGTCTTTATGTCTGTCTTTAGAGTCAATAATTGTGGTCGAATTTGATGATCAGAAATTCTCCATCCTAAATATCGCCAAGGCGGAGTTTCCTGCACTTTATCTTCTGCAATTTTTAATCCTGCAGCCGATGCTGCTCGCGTAATCTGACGCAGAGCCTCTTGTGCCGTTTCCTTTTGCTCTGCAGCAATCAATATGTCATCCATATAGTGATAGATGAGGACGTTGTCGAAATACTTCCGTACTGGACTTAAGACTGCTGCCACAAATTTTTGACATAATGTAGGACTATTTTTCATGCCTTGTGGCAAAACTTTCCAATGATATCTCTTATGGGGTTCCATAGCATTGATGGAAGGTACAGAAAATGCAAACCGAGGTGCATCCTGTGGTGCAAGTGGAATGGTAAAGAAACAGTCTTTCAAATCTATTATGATCAAAGTCCATGTTTGAGGTAACATCGCTGGAGAAGGGAGTCCAGGCTGTAAGGCTCCCATATCTTCAATGACCTCATTGATTTTTCTAAGGTCATGTAACAATCTCCAGGAATTATTTTTCTTTTGAATTACAAAAACTGGTGTATTCCAGGGGCTTGTAGTAGGAACTATATGTCCAGCTTGCAATTGTTCCTCTACTAACTTGTGTAACTGGAGCAGTTTATTTCGTGGAAGGGGCCACTGATCCACCCATACGGGCTTGTCTGTTTTCCAGATCAAGGGTTGGACCTGCTGCTGGATAGTAGCCCCTAAGAAAAATCCGTACTTAACTGCATGCCCCATTGACTCAAAAAGTCTCTCCCCCACAGGGTAACGGATCCAGGCAATATAAATGGTCTAATGGTTGCGGTTCTGCCTTCCGGACCAATAACATTTATCAGGATTTCGCTTTGCATTGGGGTACTCTGCCCACCAATTCCCGAAAGCAATGTATGCGCATTCACTAGGGGCAAACTGTTTGGCCATTGCGAGGCAGCGATGACTGTAACGTCCGCTCCGCTATCTAAAATTCCTTGTGCATTAAACTTTGTCACTCCTGATTGTAGTGTACAGGATATCTGTGGACGATTCATAGTTATCTGTTGAGTCCAGAAAATCTCTGGTTGTCCCGTAGACCCAAAAGAGCCTATGCCGCATTTAGTTTTTGCAGCATTTGGTGTCTGTGGTAAAAAGTATACTAATTGTGCTATTCGGCTCCCCGCTGGCACAGTACAGGGTGATATCTGAGTCCATACCATCATCTTAATTTCTCCTTTGAAATCTGCATTGATAACTGCAGGTAACACAAACAGCCCTTGTCTGGTTGTTGAAGATCGCCCAATCAATAGTGCTGCCATTCCTCGCCCCAGGGGGCCATGGACACCAGTTGGAATTAGCACAACTGATGTATCAGTAATTAGCACTTCTATTGTGGTGGCCAGGTCCACACCGGCGCTGCCCCCTGTGCTGGCGCACAAGCGGCGGCTGCTTCCTGGTGAGGCCGCTGTGAGGGGTGATTTGCTTTCACAGCGCGACCCCTCACCGCGCTCCGCTTGAAGTTTCCCGAAGGGGCTAGCGGTTGACCTTCCTTATCAAATTTTGATCGACACTGATTAACATAGTGTCGTCCTTTGTGACAGCGCGGACATATTCCAGGCGCTCCTCTGTTTGCTTGCGTTTTTGGACAGTATTTACGGATATGACCAAATTGGCCACAAGCAAAGCATGGATTTTTCATAGACATTGTTGCAAACGTCTCGGCCATCAGAGAGCACTCGTACAGTTTAGAGCCGACGTTAATGCACGCCTTCAGCATGTCATCAATAGTAGGATCCTTTAGTGTTCGCAAAACTCTCTGGCAATCAGGGTTAGCATTCTCAATTGCTAGTTGTTTAAAAATGTAGCTTCGTGCTTGTTCATTATCAATTTGCTTCTCCAGAGCCTCATTAAGCCTATCTAAAAACTTCATGTAAGGCTCATTTGCATCTTGTCTTATGGTAACAAAAGGCTGTCGTTGTTTACCAGCCTCCGGGACGGCCTTAAGGGCGCGAAGAGCAAGTGCCTTAACTTGTTGCAGGCCCTCAGGGGGAATTCCTGCTTGTGCTGTTGTGGCACTGTGGTCACCCTCCCCCATTAGCATGTCCACAGTAACAGTCCGTAAAGGACCTCTTTTTGACTGGCGCTGGTTTTCCTCCCCCTGTGCTCGAGCAAGCTGTTTCATTTTTGACTCCCACATCGTATATTGCATATCAGTCATAATCAGGCGAAACAAAGTTTTAAAATCGTGAGGAGTAAAAACCGAAGAATCACAAAGAGTTTGTATAAGGTGGGTGGTATATGGTGCGCCAAGGCCGTGATCTGTCACCGTGCGCCGCACATCCTTAATAAGATTGTATGACAATCCTTCCCAGCGCGGATTCTGGTCTGGCGCATAGATAACGGGGAAGGCTTTCAGCATGCCCACATCCCCCGCCTGTTTTGCTCCTCGTTTTACTGAAGCCCATTTATCATGCAAATCCAGGGAGTATAGGTCTGGTTCCTTCTCAGGGTTAATAGGACCCGGGTCAAAAGGATCATCGTCCTGGTCATCAGGTGACTGTACCAAGGCTTTTGCAGCGCATTTTGTTTCCTGATTCTCATCAGGACATGATTGAGGTAATGGAGGCGCGGAGGGGATGGCAGGAGCCTCGACTCCGTCATTTGTGTTCAACTGCGGCCCACTGTGAGATTTCAGTGTTTCGAATACAACTCGCCATTGTGGCAACAGGCCAGCAGCAGCCTTATCACTGCGAGTGGCACAGTCCCATAATCGGACCCCAATTTGGTCCCACTTCTCCGTATCAAATACGTTCTTACTGTTCACGGAGGGATCGTTTTTAGAAGCCCATGCAAGAACCTTTTGTAGATCTTCCTCATCTAATTTCTTGCCCTGTTGTTTTAAGATCTTAGAAAAGGCTTCTAAAACATCTTTTTGTTCCTTCGTTAAGTGTATCCCCATAGTCCCCAGCTGCTTACCTCTTTCCTTTCAAGAGGTGTTGGTGTGCGCACAAAGGACGCTTCCTTTCAGCGTGATCCTTACGCTTCCTTTCAGCGTGAATCCCGGGAGTTCAGCTGGGCGGTGCAGCCAAGACACAGCTAGTCTTCGAGCCCCACGTTGGGCGCCATTTGTTGCACCTTGCGAAAGAACGGACTCAGTCTGGGATGCAGAGTGAGACAACTTTATTCTCAAACCATCTCCTTTTTATACTCTTTTAACACAAGTGTTCCTAAAATTATAATCAATCAGCATCTTGCCAGCCGTGCAGTTGTGGTTATCTTCTTCTCCTTGCTCTGTTCCTTATCTGCTAACAAGACATTCCACATGTGGTTGTAGTCCTCCTCCTTTTCTTGCTTTGTTCCTTGCCGATAAGACATTAGTCCTTGCGGGTCAGCCCATCAACCGTGCACTGCTAAGGCGTTCTTGCGATTAACTATCTACTAACAAGGCACCTATTATCTACTGACAAGGTACTATGCCTCCACATATACTGAGTATGAGTCAGTGTATATCACCTTTGCACCACGATCTATCGCTATTTAGACAGTTTTTAATTCTCCTACTTGGGCATTACCTTCTTCTTGGATAATAGTTTCACCTGGGGCTACTTCTACTGCTATCACTTTATATCTCCACCCCGTGGCTGTTTGACATGGCGAGGCATCCATAAACCACACTCCCTTGATTGAGGTCTGACTCAGCCGTCAGGGGTTCAGCTTCTAAACTGGGAGACTTAGGTAATGTACTGATTTGGGGCCTTGTGTCTATTAAAAAGGAGACTGCATGTTTGTTTGGTCCTACGGGGATGATAACCCATGGTTCATTTGTTTCAGGCCGTTGCGCTACTGATGACATTCGGATTGGCTGGCCTGTCCTCTGACTAGTGCCACTTAGCTTTCCAAGTCTCGCAATTCCTTTCTCGTCTTTGAGAAAGGGTTGCAGGCATTTGGAGGCAGGCCTTCTCCTCAATCTGGAGGAACAGACTGCTGATCACTTCTGCCTCCTTGCTTCATTTCCTTCACTAGCTTTTCAATGTCCTCTGTCTTTTGGTTGTGCAGCATAAACCGGTGCACACCTAAAACTAGTGTCCTTCTCCATAATGCATTCCATTTTTCCTTATCCCCCTCTTTCTCTCCCCTTTCACCCCCTTTCACCTCGGGGGTGAATGGCCTCTCTTTGGGGTGGCTTGTGCCTGGCACACCTGCCTTGACCTAGGGCTTGCATCCATCCCCCTCTCCTGGGCAGCTTGATGGAGTTCTAACAGGGCATTTGCCTAGGTAGGGACATGCAAGGGCGGAACCATAGGATTATGATTACTGGCCTCGGTGGCTATTATATGATCTCTCAAATTTTGCACCTTAAGTTTCAGTACCATGGGGAGTCCTCTTATTAAAGGTTGTAAGTTCCCAGGATTTATTGGGACCTGTAACGGTACATAATAGGCCACTATCATACATGGCCTGAATGCAGGCAGTCTTCTGCACAGCTTCTGTTAGTTCTGCGAGGCTGGTGATAGCAAGTCTGAGGGGTTCTCCCCTTTCTCTGGGGTCCTGTCCACCAGCCCAGGGTGCAGCTCTAGCTGTGACGGATTGATTGTTGTTCTGCCCTCTAGAGCTCAGGAAAATTCCAGCTCCCCAGTACCCGAGGCTTCCATGTCATCTACATTATTCAGTCTCCTCCTGATAAGGAGACTTGCCACAGGTACTCAGTTTCTGATACTGTGGGCTTCCTCCTATACTTATCTTGCAACTTCCCTAACTTATCCCCCAGGTATGGGGTCCCCATGGTGCTGCAAGCATAACCTCTTTGAGGTCCAATTGCAGTCTCCCTCCTTTGCCATCCTTTAATTTACCTCAGATTTCTTCTATTCTAGAGATAAGGGAGGATTTGTCACTCCAGTTGTCCCGTGCCCAGTCAGTCCCTTGACTGGAGGGTCCACCTCTGTGGCTCCTCATTAGTTCACGCAAAGACATTTTATGTGTGTTTCTCAGTTAGGCTGTCAAGGACCGTGTTCACACCACCCAAGTCTTTAAGCACTGGGACAAAAAGTCCTTTCGCAGGGGACAGCTCAGCTAGCCAATAGGTGCCCCGATCAGTCCTTGAGCGCACACACACTCTCCTTCACTCGATCACATTTATGCTTTAGTTCCCTGGTCCTGCCACATCCCTCAGCTCCTGCCAACTATGCCAAATATTACTGTCATGCTAGTTTGTTAAAGGAGACAGAAAAATAAGCCAGAGGGGCAACGACCAGTGGGGTTTAGTTAGTTGATTTTATTCACCAGTTCAAGATCTATGTAATAACATCCACCATTAACTGGCCTGATTGTTATAGGGATGGGCTCATCAATTAGTAAATGGCAACTAGCATTTAGCACAACTAAATGGAGTACACTGCTTGTCCCAGTAAAACGCTATAGCATTTCTTTACCCTGAGTGTACAGGGGGCTCTCAACCTTATAAGAGTTACCTTAGCCCAGCTCCCAGGTAAGGGGAGGGATCCTCATGGTCTAGCTGGAGAAGTCGGTCAGGTGTTGTTCCTGATCCCTGCTCAACTCGTCAGTGCAAGACTCTGTCCTTTATATCCCTAGGGGAGATGTATATGACTGTGCTATCGTCACCCTTATGAAAGGATCCTTCCAGAACCTTCAGCAGAATTCCATAAGAGCATATGTTCTTTGCACCATCAGCGAGATGGGTTTTGGTCCCTTATCGGGTGTTTTACAAGCATATCAGTTTTTTAGCGAGTTAGGTATTGTTTACAAATTTTAGCAAAGCATGACCGCCTTGCCTCTGCCAGACTTCTCACTTCCCAATCTTGTTGGTGGGGAGAGTACCCAAAGTCTCTTCATAACTTTTTCATCGCGTTGTCACAGCTCATACAATTCAGTGGTTTTGGTTAACTCTTTACTCACCCATCAAAACCCCCACTCCTGCTCACTACCACCAAATGCAAATCACCAAGTGTAAAAAGTCAAAGATTATTAAGCATGCATCATCTAGCAATATGATCTATGCAACAAATCATAATTTCTTGTTATGATTAGAGATTTTCTTTCTCTTCAGGGCTTTCAGAAGCTGCGTGGTGGTAGAAAAATGTAATAGAAGTTTTTTTTTTTTTTTTTTGGGGGGGGGGGAGTGTGGAACACTGGCCCAAGCATCTGGAAAAAAAAAGTGCAATTAAAGCTGCAGTTTGGGTATAAACAATGACTCAGAGAACTGATTATTTTCATTTTTGTTTTCACTGACTGAGAATGTAAATTAAACTTTAGTGCTTTGTTCTCTCTCTAATGTAGAGCACATTTTCAGAGAAAGGGCATCGACAAACTAGACCAGTCCGAAGTATCACCCTTCAGCTTTTCTACAAGAGCCAAGAAAAGATAGAGAATGTGCTTTTATAACCAACAGATCATGTAATTGGTATCATAGATGTTTTTATGTTGGGGCGGTCATAGGTTCAGCTTCCATCTGGAGCCTTCTTGGATCTGCTGTATAGCTAAATGATTAAAGAAGCTATATTGGGTCAAAAATACAAACTACCTGCCTGAGGGTAAAAGTATTACTTTCTTGATCTATTACACTACAGTTGCCTTCCATATTACATTTCTTAATCAATGTGACAGCTAATACTAACAGGATTCAACAAAATATTTAACATCAATTATTTCTTCATATCCTTCAAGATTCTCAATAACCTCTGACACACTTCAAAAACAAGTCTAGCTTTGCCTACTTTTACTGCAATACTATTCTAACTTAGACTGATAAATAACAGGCCCAAACCCAAGGAGAAACAAAACAAGCATGCTGGAGAGCCATTTGAAAGTAGAGATTTGGTATTGATCAGTAGGCTATGTTGGTTCACACATCCCAGTCAGAATTAAATGCATTTGTAAGCTGATGGTGAAAAACAATATTAACACTAAAGACAATTGGTTTAAAGCTACAGTTTTGGATGAGGATCAGAATATCAATAAAATGCTCTCATCCTACAGCATTAGGATCATATAGACTGTACTTGACTAAAAGGGTGTACAGATAGATCAACATCAATAATCTCTACACCCCAAAAGATCACTCACTCACTTTAAGAGGTATTAGCAATAGTAAATTAAGTACACACGTGACTTAAATCATGGCTCTAATAAGAAACAATACTGTCACTTTTATGGGGCATGAATTCTACATACTCTTACTTATATCTTTATGCAGGGTGCCAAAGTTGCCTGGGACACCCTATGTAGATGCTCTCTCCATTACTATTGATGCCAGGAAGCCTACCTGGCTAATACCTGGAAATTACTAAAATGTTCTTAATAAATACATACACTAATAACCGTAGATTCATGAAGTTATAGTGAGATGTACTGTTTGCAAAAGCTGGAGAGAAGTAGTGCTATGCTAAACAAACAGTGGTCTGGGATCTGAATTTTAAAGATTATACCTGTAGGAGTCAAATGTTTTGTCTGTCTAATAAAACAAATGCAGTTTTATTATTAGAAAAAGTTTAAAATTAACATACAGTCAAAAAATGGAAATAGTGGAGAAAACTAAAAATATAAAGCAATATAAAACATTATCAACACTGTACTTAGCAGTAAGGATCCCCCAGTATGCTCCATTGTCTCAACTATGGAGCTGGTCATTATTGTATTTTATATACTCAAAACATACATTAGAAATGATGAGTCTAAACTTTTTCATAACATCCAAAAAATTCTTGCTGAAGATACATTTCTTGGACAAACGTACATACCTGCATAAGGTTTCCAAAAAAGTTTCAGTTATTGATAACATTTATGTGTTTTTTTTTTCCCTCAGTTTTAACTTCACTTTCTTCGATATCAAACATGTTTTTGCATAAGAGGCATTCATGCCTTATATGCTTACTGGTCTAAGAAAAACTTAAGATGTAAGGAACAAAAACAAAGTATATTTTCTCTCTCACACACAATTATGTATTTCTATTTAAGTTATCACTAGCAATGACTTCACAGAATCACACAGAATGGTTGAGGTTGGAAGGGACCTTGAGAGATCATCTAGTCCAACCCCTCTGCTCAAGCAGGGACAGCTAGAGCACGGGGCACAGGGTCACATCCAGGTGACTTTGGAAGATCTCCAGAGAAGGAGACTCCACAGCCTCTCTGGGCAGCCTGTTCTAGGGCTCTGTCACCCTCACAGGAAAGAAGTTCTTCCTCATATGGAAATGGAACTTCCTGTGTTTCAACTTGTACCCATTACCCATCGTCCTGTCGCTGGTCACCACCAAGAAGAGTTTGGCCCCATCTTCTTTACATTCTCACCTCAGGTATTATATATATATTGATCAGATCCCCTCTCAGTCTTCCCTTCTCCAGGCTAAACAGGCCCAGCTCGCTTAGTCTTTCCTCATACGATAGATGCTCCAGTCCCTTGATCATCTTTGTCACTCTACGCTGGACCCTCTCTCGAAGTTCCACCTCCCTCTTGTGCTGGGGAGCCCAGAACTGCACCCAATACTCCAGGTGCGGCCTCACCAGAGCTGAGGAGAGGGGAAGGATCCCCTCCCTTGACCTGCTGGCAACACTCCTCCTGATGCAGGCCAGGATCCCATTGGCCTTCTTGGCCACGAGGGCACGTGGCTGCCTCATTGATAACTTGTTGTCCACCAGGACTCCCAAATCCCTCTCCATGGAGCTGCTTTCCAGCAGGTCAACCCCTAATCTGTCCTGGTGCCTGGGGTTCTTCCTCCCCAGGTGCAGGACCCTGCACTTGTCCTTGTTGAACCTCATGAGGTTCCTCTCTGCCCAACTCTCCAACCTGTCCAGGGACCTCTGAATGGCAGCACAGCCCTCGGGAGTGTTGTCCACTCCTCCCAGTTTGGTATTGTCTGCAAACTTGCTGAGGGTGCCCTCTGTGCCCTCGTCCGAGTCGTTGATGAACACGTTGAACAGCCCTGGGCCCAGTACTAACCCCTGGGGTACACCACTGGCCACAGGCCTCCAACTAGACTCAGCCCCATTTATCACCACCCTCTGAGCTCTGCCATCCAGCCAGTTCTCCATCCACCTCCCTGTCCACTCATCTAACCCACACTTCCTGAGCTAAACTGAGCTAACATAATCTATTTCAAAACACTTATACACCAATACAATGTGATGGATAACAAGCATCGCACTAATGTACTAATGTACATGTCCATTCCAACTAAGACATTTCAAGTGGAATCAGGATTCATGAAAATGAATCATTTTAGAAGACCACACCAAAATGGTTGCAATAACTGCCAAGTATATTGCTTCTAGAGCCTCTAGAGCAGGAGCATCACAAACAGTTACTGAGCAGGCAAGAAAGAAGTCATTGCCTTGTTAATTTAAGTAGTTCTATGTAACATCATGTAGCCAGACTTCATGGTTATACTGTGCATTATTATTACTTCTTAGAAACATCTGAGTTACATGCATTTCTTGGGAAACCGGCACATTGGAAGTATTTTACAGAAACAAACTGGCAGAAAAGCTTCAGGTAGCGTAGAGGTCATGCATTCTGAGGCTTGTTCTGAAACACGGCATGATGCTCCCATGCTATTTCAGTAACATGACTTGCTCTTGCAGGAACTTCAGTGATTGTTTCATAATGTCAATGCAGTAGATAGTTTCACTGCAAGGAAAGTGCAGATGGGACCCTCATCTGGATCTTTGGAGAAAACCTGAAAGTTAAGCCCCTCCACCTCTAGATTCTTTGGATACATGGGCAGTGATCCACATGCTCTAGAAGTTGCTGTACTTGTGTCATCTGTAACACAGATATTCCAACCTTTTCCGTTAATACCTGGAAAAGCAATATTGTAATGTTTGCAAAGAATCAAGAGAACAGGATTAATCAATGGCTTTTTGAGCAGTGCACTACTGAATAGAGATGGAGCAGGTAATTGAAGCAGTAGCATCGCACTATCTCCTTAAATCCATCAATACTACCCTAAGGGAGAATAAACAAACACAGAGGTAAATGCTTGCTAGCAGTGTAATACTTTGTTATGAGGTACTTCTGTTTTCTAGAAGCAAAGGACTGTGACCATCCCTTCAGTCACTGAATAAGAAATTCAAACACTAAACAGATCAGGCATTGTGTAAATTTCATGCTGTCCATCAATAACTCCTCAACAAACTGCCCCAAATAAAGTTTTCCTGCAATTTTTCCATCTTAACAGGAACTCCTTCATCAATGGGTTGGCTTATTGCACCTTTGCGCCTTTCTTTTGCCCTGCTGATTGCACAGAGAATCTATGTGGTCAAAGCAGTTATGCGAGCTGAAGCTCTTTAAAAAAAAAAATCTGAGAGTTGAAGAAACCCACAACTTGTTCAAACCTTGACATTTGATACCTTCTCCTAGATTTGCTCAAAACTGTTTAGAGATCAATTATTTTTTCACCTATCTGTTTTCAATTCTTTCTTTAGCCCAGAATAGCAACTGTATTCATTTGAAAGACATCTGGATACATAATAAACTCTCTTGGTCATCCCATATGTTGTACTCTGCCTCCAAGTTGCAATGGGTATATTTACTTCATTTATTTGATAGTTTCTATGATTTCACAGTTGCAACTAGCTTTGCTGTGAGATCAGTCACTGTCACCACATTTAGGAACAAAACTATTTCTTAATAATACAAACTATTCTTGATATGCAACAATTTATAGTATTCAGAATCAGGCTCATCATTTTCCCATGTGCACTGTTATTTCCTAGACTCAGCTAGATAAGTAGTAACAATTTTGGTGATAATTAACTTCTATAACCACAGTCTCTTTACTAACAACAACTAGGATTCTGCTGTCTACCACTTCCACTGGAACACTTTGCATTCTTTATCTGCATATAATGCATTACTCTTTAACAAGCATTTAACAAGTGCTTTATGTTTTGTGTATTATTGTTCAGCCCGAGGTCCCCCTCAACTAACAAATGTCACCTTTTTCAAAACTGTGGAGGCATAGTACCTTGTCAGTAGATAAAAGATGCCTTGTTAGTAGATAGTTAACCCCAAGGATGTCAGTCTTATGAGCAGATAAAGAACAGAACAGGAAAAGGAGGACTGCAACCCCCATGCAGAATGTCTTGTCAGAAGACAAGAAACAAAGCCAGGAAAAGAAGATATTTACAACCGCACAGGTGGCAATATACTGATTGGTTGTAAACTTTGCAACACTTGTGTTAAGAGAGTATAAAAAGAAGTTGGTTTGAAAATAAAGTTGTCTCACTGCATCCCAGACTGAGTCCGTTCCTTCACAAGGTGCAACAAAAACCTTGCTATCTTCACCCAACATCATTCAAAAAAAAATGTTTCCATTTTTAACCTGTAACTCCAGCATGTCTGATATTGCAGCTGTGATATTTCACCATCACTCAATTCTGCGGGTTCAAATGACAAGCAACTAAAATGACAAAACCTGCCTGTGCCTTTTCTGTACTTAAAGGCAACTGTCGTCACTTAAGTCACTATGTGGCTCCACAGATTTCAGCTTATGCTTCCAAGCTTAAATATATTTCTTGTAAATGGTACAGTGTTCACCAGCATTATGTGCCTAAGAATAGTGAGCAAACAGTTGAATGAAGACTGATAAAGTCACACCATTTTCACCGGACATCACCTCATAACATTTACTTATTTGTAAAGATCGTCATGCTACCCTGATCTAATCCATTTTGCTGCACATCCTTTGCCTCATACCAGGTAGCCAACGATATACCTTCACACTTAGATGATGTGGACACAATCACTGAAAACAAGGTCTATTGTATATCAATCAATACTTGCTGCTTAATAAACTACTTAAGTAACAATGCATTTATTTTTGGTGGCTGTCCAATACAAAATAAGATGGCAGAAAGAAGATCCAAAAAGAAAGAAAGGTATGTGAAATGATGATGATTTGAGGAACAAGATTAAAAGAAATAATTAAGAGTCCTGATCTTTGCAAATTCTTAGCTATTTTAGAGTTATCTACAAGACACCAATTTAAGTACAATTAAAGTATTGAGAATTTGCCAATTAAGAAGTTTGAAAAACAGTACATCTCAACAAGACAATTTGCATATGATTATGTCAATTAGTTTAACCTCTTCCAGAGTTCTGGCCAGTATCACACATACAAACATATAAAAAGAAAACAGGCTTAAGAGGTTGCAGTCCAACAGGCAAAAATATGGGTTCCACCTAGATCCTTTTATATACCTCTTGAAGAATTTAGTTTATGTACCTTGAGTTTAAGTTTCCTGTCTTCTCAATATCTTAAGTCTGTGCAGCTATACAAGTTCTCATTTTGATTCTGCATCAAATGTATAATCCATTTGCTAAAATATCTTTCCAATTCTACTTTTGTTCCTCCTTTGACTCCAATGCTCACTGGCTTTTGCCAACACCGGATTCCCTGTTGGAAAATGCAGCTCAGTTATCCCAAGCATATCCAAAGCTAGGTGATAACACTTTTAATATGAGCAGTAAGTATTATCTATACATGATAGGCAAAATTGCATTATTTTCTTCTGTAAAGGTCTTTCAAGCCTGGGGCATATTTCATCTGATTTAAGGCCTTGTTGAAACATCAGAAATTCCATACTGAGTTACAGCAAAAGTATATCTGGCCCAGTGTCTATTTTCTGACAGCAGTTTCCCTTAAGTATCTGCTACCTAAGTATCAGAAATGGGTCATCTATAGAGCAGTTCTTCCCTGATAGATGCTTCCAGCAGTCTGCAGCTCAGCTGATTTTTTTAGTGTACATGACTTTTACTATGCATATTTTGGAATGATCTAGCACTCACAGAACAGGAAACTAATGTCTGAACAGTCTGTCTTGCTATTGATGGACTAAGTCCTTTACCTTATTAGCATGGAAACTGCCAAACGACATAAAGACACAAGAAATGCTCTCCACATGCTTCCTTTTTGAGATACTGAAATAGCTTAGTACAGAAATGCTTTGTGGTAACTCTAAATATTTTCTCTATTTAAGCAGCATTTACAGCTCATGTACAGTTCTCAAGTTATCTTAAGATGCACAATACATTTGCAGTAGCAACTTCACAGATCAGTGAATGTCAACACTCCACAACCAACAATATTAAAATAAAGTCCAGATGGAGTGACAGAAAGGAGACAGTATATCATTCTGTGCAGTAACTGGAATCATATTTCAAAAGTGGAGAGTAGAGGGTAATATATATATATATATACATATATATAAGAGTTATTCAGCATTACCTCCACTTCATGCTTAATACTTTATTTTTGCATTTAATCTCCTACCCAAAAATAAAGATTTCTACAATAAAACAGAAATGTCATCAATATGTTTTCCTATAAAAATAATGAGTCTACACAAATAACAGTAATTCTTAAGCGTTCAAGGAGAACACATCCTCTATTTAAAAAAAACACACACACACATAAGGCAGACGTTTCTTTATGCAAAAAGATCTTTCAAGTATAAATTATTTCCAGTCTATCCAACTCCTTATATATTGCAAACAACCACATTCATCAGAACGATGTAAATAGATAGTCATTTCAGAATTAGAATGTATTGCTTCTCAAGACCTAAAACTAACCTTTAATAAATAATTAATAACATTTAATAACATAATAACATAAACTACCTATCTTGATGTTTTCACTAAGCTGCTACTTTGATCGCAATGTCAGGGATAAAATACATAGATTAGCTAAATTCAAATCAAGAATCTGGACTTTAAATAGAAATTTTGAAGTTCAGGATCAGGCCCTTATAGGTTTGATCCACCTCACTGTAAGGCTGAATAGTTTTCCAGTAATTTATCAAGATCCATGCCTGCTATCACATCAGATGAATTGTGTGAAAAATGTCTGGCTTCATATAAACCTAACTGCAAAGCAACTAAAATAGGCTTATTCATTTATTCATCAGCATAGAGCACTGAGATTTTAAGCACCCTAACAGGCTTCCAATTTGACTTCCTAATGTCAAAGGTTAACCAGAATTATCTACTGTCTCTCTAATCCCAGCCAACCTTTCTTCTCCCCCAGCCATTATTCCCTTCATCTGCCTTGTCAAATTGAGACATTTCTCAGAGTCAAAATGAAGTGGGCCAGATATGCTTGAACTAACATGGAATATCTCTCTACACCAGCTAGATCACCTGAGCTCCCTAATTTCTACCAGAGACCCTGCATATAGCCCATTAGTAAAAAAAAAAAAAAAAAAAACACATTATAAAAATATTTCAATTGCTAGTCACAACAAGGCTTTATACTTCATTACAATCTATGTTCTGATTTTCTAAACACTATAAACAACAATGGACAAAGGCAGTTTTACAAATGTTTTAGTGCTGGATATAAGTTTGCTAAAAGAACTGGAAATAATCTCTCTTAATGACATACTCAAACCATGTTTTAGTGCTGGATATAAGTTTGTTAAAAGAACTGGAGATACTCTCTCTTAATGACATACTGAAACTTTTGTCTTCCCAGAACCACTTAGCAATGGCTTTGAAACTCCCACAAGTTCCATTGTTTCCCGTCAATTTAGGTCTCATCACTTCATTTAGAAAAGGCAAAAGACCAAAATCACACACATCAAAAGTTTGCTTTAGCTCTCAATAGTGGCACCAAAATATTCTCCTGCTTTGGAGACAATTTGAAACCCCATAAGAGCACTGAATATAGATTTTGCAAACAGATTTTGCAATCTAATATTTCATTGTTAATTAGTGATTTGCTTACATTCATAGACATCTGTGGGCAGTGGTGTCCTCCAGGGGTCAGTACTGGGCCCAGGGCTGTTCAACTTCTTCATCGATGACTTGGACGAGGGCACAGAGGGCACCCTCAGCAAGTTTGCAGATGATACCAAACTGGGTGGAGTGGCCGACACTCCCGAGGGCTGTGCTGCCATTCAGAGGGCCCTGGACAGGTTGGAGAGTTGGGCAGAGAGGAACCTCATGAGGTTCAACAAGGACAAGTGCAGGGTCCTGCACCTGGGGAGGAATAACCCCAGGCACCAGGACAGATTAGGGGTTGACCTGCTGGAAAGCAGCTCCATGGAGAGGGATTTGGGAGCCCTGGTGGACAAGTTAGCCATGAAGCAGCAATGTGCCCTTGTGGCCAAGAAGGCCAATGGGATCCTGGCCTGCATCAGGAGGAGCGTTGCCAGCAGGTCGAGGGAGGTGATCCTTCCCCTCTCCTCAGCTCTGGTGAGGCCACATCTGGAGTATTGGGTGCAGTTCTGGGCTCCCCAGGACAAGAAGGACATTGAGCTTCTAGAGAGGGTCCAGCATCGAGCGACAACGATGATTAAAGGACTGGAGCATTTATTGTATGAGGAAAGACTGAGTGAGCTGGGCCTGTTTAGCCTGGAGAAGGGAAGACTGAGAGGGGATCTTATCAACACGTGCAAAGGTAGGGAGGATGGGGCCAAACTCTCCTCTGTGGTGGCCAGTGACAGGATAGGGGGTAATGGATACAAATTGAAACATAGGCAATTCCATCTCCATATGAGAAAGAGGTTCTTAACAGTGAGGGTGACAGAGCACTGGCACAGGCTGCCCAGAGAGGCTGTGGAGTCTCCTTCTCTGGAGGTCTTCTAAACCCGCCTAGATGTGACCTTGTGCCCCGTGCTCTAGGTGTCCCTGCTGGAGCAGGGGGGTTTTACTAGATGATCTCTCAAGGTCCCTTCCAACCTCAACCATTCTGTGATTTTCCTGAACTCCAAAACCATTTCCTATGCCATGTTAGGATCCAAGCATCTCATTTGTGCCTACTTATACATTAAAGGCTTGAATTTGCCTTTGACAATAAAATATTGTATTATCAAAACAAAAATGTTTCACTAACTCAAAGCAGTAAGTTTTCACTTCCTGCTCTGTCATAAACTTTGAGGGCCTTGATAAAGTTGATTGTTGTGCCCTTTAATACAAACCTGTAAAATGGAAAGATCAGCTTTCGTCCTCATGTTTTTGCTCTTAAAGTGTTGGTTTCTCACAGACTCTTACAATTAAGAGACTCATAAATGACAACATAACAGCAATACTCATTCACATTCAGGTAAAAGTTTCTTTACATTGTACAGAGAGTGATTTCAGAGTCACTATTTCCAATAGCAGCATCAGCAATCATCACACAAGTGCCAGAACTCAACTTTAGCTGGATTACTTGAATGCACACAGGTGAGAAGTTTGGAAAGCCAGTACAAACTTGGTCACTATGAAATGAAAGAAACAACACAGACTATAGGCAAGTGATGCTGAACATCCAACAAAATATAACTGGATTTTGTCACATTATTCAACCATATGATACATGAAGATTTGAATTAAACATGTTTTAAATAAAATGTTAAACAATGTTCTTTCTCAAAAATAGCACCGTAATCCTTGTAGCATCAACCAAAAAGGCACATAATTATAAAACAACCCAGAATACAGAACAGTCAGAACACAAAGTTTTTTAAACAAGTATTCAAAAACAAAAAACAAACAAACAAAAAAACCTGAATCCATAGTTATAGCTTCTATTTTATAAAAAGTTACAGTTTATTCTCATCCTCCCTTACCAGTTTTCTATGACTGGTGTAATGTTTCTGTCCATCTGTGCTTATCAAAAAACCTTACAATATAATTGGAAAATAAGTATTTGCAGGTTATGTGAGGATTTTAGGTGTATCTATTGAGTTGCATTTCAGTAGTATTTGTACCACCTAAAAATCTTAATATCTATCTGTGAGTGTTCCTCTCTAAGGTATAGCTTTTTAGAGATACAATTTAGCACACACATTTTAGGGCTCCAATGTTGTTTGCATAAGCTTATATGAAATGGCTTTTCAGAACTTTGGTTCATTCTTCATATTGTTTACACCTCCTCTTCAAGACTGGTGCAAAGGCTGAACATACTAAAATGCAACTGCACCAATTTCACAATTTACAGGTTTAAGTTTATGTATTTAAATTAGTAATAAGAAAAATCTCACCCATAATGTGTCAAATATGCATATATTTACATATGAAATGCAGTAAGCAAATAGTGCTTAATATGAATTTATCATTTATACAACAAAATTATCTGGCCAGGGATTCTGAAAAACTGGCTTCCAGAAATGGTTAACACATAAGAATTCAAGTTTCCACTGTGATTCAACAACAAACAAATTAATATAGCTGAAATAAAACTCCTAATGGGTTATTGTTTTCTTTTTAGCAGTATTAGGAACGAGCTATCTTCATTTTGAAGAAAAAAAAAAAATCATTTTAACTTATGTGAACTTCCCACATTCTGAGACTATTCAGAGAAAAATATGCATTTTAAATGTGTTTTTTTTTTTTTTTGGGGGGGGGGGGAATGAAAACATTCAAGGGTATGAGAAAATAAATTTAAGGCTTTTTAAGATGAAACTTATGAAAATGTGTGAAATGCTGATATTCCATTTTTCCATTTTAAGAAATGCTACTAAATGGCAGAGTTTAAAGTTGTAAATACACTATGTCATTTACCAGTTCCAAAATTCAGCATTCTTCCTATCACTGCATATGTGCCATTCTGGAACAATCTTGTTACTCAGTAAGGCCTGAGTGCCATCATTACTGAAGTGGAAGCCAAGACACTATAGAGCGTAAAACATGTCTCCTGATAATTTGAGGAAGGTATCCGAAATAGCAGTCTAATTTAGCACAGACCGTGCAGCTTCCTTAATGAGTGATGCAGCCTTGTCCAGTTCTTGTTCTGTTTGTTCCACCGTTATCACTACTCGAATACTAGAAAAAGAAAACCAGAAGTCACAATCACCATTACTCCTTGTTCTTATACTAACTTCAACACACATTAAATCTGTTACCTCCAGGGAAGGCATTGTGAATTGAAATTCAGTAAGAAACAAGATATATTGTGGGGAGACAGAAGAGCAGAGACAACCCAGCAGCCCCTTCTCAGTCCAGGGTTTGGATATTTTCAACAACCTTCCTAATCTTCTACAGGTGGCCTCTATTTCCTCACATCTCTATCTTCCACAGGTGACCCTTAACATCTCACCCTTTGTATTCCCATATCTTCTAAACCCAATTCAGAATACTGATGCAATTAACTCATCCTATATTTTCCCATATTGGTTGGCCTCAAAATCCTTTATCCATCAAGTAATCAGACCACTGTTTTCATCCCTGGCCACACCAATCCTACATATTCCCATAATATATGACTAAATAGAAACGGTTAGACTATTTTTTTCCCCCCCAAACACACAAGAAATGTATAATTTTATCTGGTCTCTTTCCTACCTGCAGAAATATACCCGGTAAACAGCCAAAGCCAGTATTATGTTGAATTCTAAGATTTGGGTAGTTTTGATACAGTTATTTCAGCATATTGGCACCCTATAACAATCACTGAAAATATTCTCAAAAAGCAGGGCTTTTTCCCACCAAATACACTATTCAATCTAGGCTACTTAACCTCAATGTTGTATGAAGGGAGAGAAAGAATCCTATCCAATAAAAGGCAATAATAAATCGACTTTCTACTAACCTAGGGGGAGGAAGACACTTTTCTTCTTTCTCCAGATAGCAGGCCTGAGTTAATGCAATACCATTATTCATGCACTACAGATAAAGAAAACACAGCAGTCACCAATCTGGGAACTTCAGGAAGCATATCCTTGTGATTACTGAAGACACTCAATAACATTTTAAGAATTTGGTGTCAGGATAACAATGTGCTCTTTCCCAAATGAAGGTTTTAAAGGCTGTGCAAAAAGTCTTTAATTAAATATTACATGATATTTAAAGGGGAATCAACTATATTCTTCATCTAGTGCAGTCTTGCTTACCTGCCACCTGAAATATGCATGAATCTTATCAACCTCCACCTCCTTCACATGAAAGGAGGAGAACCAGTGTGTACCAACAATGGAAAAAATACAAAGTACAAAATTTAATGAGATTCTTGACATGTCCATGGATTCAAACAAGCAAAAATACAGAAAAGTACATCTTAGATTGATCAAAGATACCAACAGAACTTTGCTCAAGGGATATCTTGTATTCCTGCAGACACCAGCAGTTTTCCAAGGAACTGGTTTAAATGCAAGTTTAACTTGAGATTTTAAGTACATAATAGGAAATATTCACTTTCTAAAGTACAAAGTTCAAATGCATATTTTTTTAGTCAAGTGTTACAAACATCTTCAGACAGAAATGGTTAGAAGATGGCATTTAATATAGCCCTACAGATAGCAAAGAAACTGGGTTTCAAAGACAGGCATTCCTGCAAGACATTCCAGCAAGTTACCCAAAGAAACAGAGTAGCTACTTTGCACATATACACTTGATCCATTATTCAAATTAAAAGACAACAATGTATTTTAAACACTATGGGGACACTTACATAGTCTACAACTCTTTTCAGTAACTTCACATCATTTTCTCGCAATCCACAGCTCTCTTCCAACTGTAAGTGTAATGCTGGAGAAAAAGATTCTCCCACTACCCTTAAGCCAGAAATCCTAAAATAAATAAGAAACGTTTAATATATTAACACTTTATTCAGGTAGGATAAAGTTCCAGACAGTAAATGCCTCCACTTTTCAGGCAAGGAGTGACAAGAGAGGGATATTCCATAAAAACTTTCCTAAGGCATTTACTAAATCTAGTTATAGTAAGCTTTTGTATTACAATAGCCAACTTTTTTTTTTTTTTTTCAAAACAGATCAAGGATTCAAAATAAAGCATTTTGAGAGAATCTTGTCAAAAATATAGGAGAATTATTAATACATTTTGCTACATTTAACTACATTTTGCTGATAAAAATGCAGCTAGCTAACTCAAGTCTTTGGAATCTGTATTAGGAAAAAAAAACAGTAATAATACATCTTTCTACCTACTTAAGTGATAAGAAGAAACAAGGTCTATAGCTGGCAATACATCTGATTAATTATTTCTGTAGAAAATCTTTAGAACATCTTCTAATACCGAGTCAAAAGCCCTTTCAAAAATCAGTTATATTAACAGAACAACTCCCATGTCCCTACATGCAGACAACAGTTAATAGGTTCTTAAGAATTCCATTGCTACAGTTCTGAAACATGGCCTGATTATACTCCACACCTTGTTTATCCCATTCACCAGGACCTGCTGAAAAAAAAAGGAGGCTCTGCAAAGAAGGATCTGGGGGGTACTGGAGAGCAACAAATAAACCATGAGGCAGCAATGTGCCCTCGGGGCCAAGAAGGCCAATGGGATCCTGGCTGCATTAGAAGGAGCATTGCTAGTAGGTGGGGGGAGGGGATCTTGCCCCTCTGCTCAGCTCTGGTGAGGCTGCACCTGGAGTATTGGGTGCAGTTCTGGGCTCCCCAGGACAAGAGGGACATGGAGCTTCTAGAGAGGGTCCAGTGTAGAGCAACAAAGATGATTAAGGGACTGGAGCATCTCTCCTATGGGGAAAGGAGGAGAGAGCTGGGCCTGTTCAGCCTAGAGAAGAGAAGACTGGGAGGGGATTTTATCAGTGTGTTTAAATATCTGACAATTTAAAGAGGTCAGGGCCAGACACTCTTCAGGGGCAGGACAAGAGGCAAAGGGAACAAACTGAAATAGGAAGTTGTCATGCTATCCCATTAAAGGAAACGGTAAAATAATCCACAGGGGCAACAACCAATGGGCTTTAGCTAGTTGATTTTATTCATCAGCACAAGATCTCTGTGATAACAACATCCACTATTAACTGGCATGACTGTTATAGGGAGAGGTTCATCAATTAGTAAACAGCAACTAGCACAACTAAATGGAGTGCACTGCTTGTCCCAGTAAAAGGTTATAGTGTTTCTTCACCTAAGTGTATAGGGGCCTCTCAGCCTTGCAAGGAGTTGACAACTGCTAGCATGTTTCTTCTCCCTGAATGTGCAGGGGACTCTCAACCTTATAAAAGGGGCTACCTTAACCCAGTGTCCCAGGTAAGGGAAGGGGAGGGATCCTTACAATCCAGCCGGAGGAGTTGGTCAGGCATCATTCCCAATCCCTGTTCAACTCGTCACTTCTAGACTCTGCCCTTTATGCCCTTAGGGAAGATGTACGTGACTGTGCTATGGTCATCCTTATGAGGGGACCTTTTCAGAACATTCAGGCCAGATCCATAAGAGCATCTGCTCTTTGCACCATCAGTGAGGTTTTTTTTTGTTTGTTTGTTTGTTTTTTTGAGTTCTTAACTTTTCTCAACCAAGGATATACAGTAAGTAATGAATTATTACTTATCAAAATATGGGGGGGCAGGGAAATAATCATGCACCCATTCTTACACACTAAATCTTAAATACAAAACCAAAGTCAAATCCTAAATACAGGTTTGTTACATTTTGGCTAAAAGAAAGATTTCTTTTATTTTTAATTTGTTCTTCTCATTTGTCCATTATGAGAAAAAAAAAAAAAAAACAAGAAAAGAGAAGTTGTGCATTTTTTCCACTTTCTTTGCACACAGTTCTCCTTTTATGTTCCCTTTTAAACTGACAGTTCCATTCTATCAAAGGGAGAGCACAACAAAAAATTGGAGTCAAACAGTAGCTGGGATTAGGTGAGGGAGAAAAGTGCGTTCAATGTAACAGCATTTAAAAATATATATATATATATACTTATTCTGAAAATTTTGCTTCCTGTTTTAATAATTGCGCCTATTTTCCAGCATGGTTGCTAATTAAAAACAAGACAAAATAAAAACCTACATCACACAGGATCATGCAAATATTAGTTCAAATCTTCTCTCCACTATTGCTTTACACACTTGCTGAAATAGTTTACCTGCTAAAAGGCTGCCCAATCATCTGGCATTATTAAATCCTACTAATCCTATTAAATCCTATTATCAAATCTCTTCCAATTTTACCAAGTAACTCCCTTTGCTATTTATGCAATTTGACCTTTCTATCATGACACTGCTCTCCATAAGGCAAAAATAGAAAAATCCTATTACAGGACAGGCATTTTGTCCACTTACTAGTTTGTAACTATATTCATCACTGAAAGAGTTTAACATGTTAGCCACATGTGATCCAGTACTGTTTATAGTGGATATTAATGAATAAAAGGTTGATCATTTCTCCTTAAATATGGTTTATTCATGTATGTTTAAATGTACGTTTGTTCCTGTATTTTTAAAATACATTTAAAAAATACATTTAAGTATATTACAACCTAAAAATGACAAGTACAGAAGAATATTACAATTACTCTCCCTTTTGCCTCAGTCATAAGATGCGCTTACTAGTAAAGAAGAGACACTAACATTTTTAATTGACTGTAAAATATTTCAGATTTAGGAGCATGTGTATTTTTCTGACCTGAAAGCTTACGTGTTTTCAAACTACAATTTAAAAAAACACAATCAAAAAAGACTATGATTATTTCATGGTGGAATTATTCCTAAGACTATTTTAAAATTTCTAACATAAAAATTGGGCTAAACAGTAAACTTCTGTTGAGATGCAGATGCTTATTTGAAATAAAAAGTAACTGAAACTCAATAACTGACCAATGCATTAAAAAAAATAATACTCATAGAATCATTATGGTTGGAAAAGACTTTCAAGATCAAGTCCAACCATAAGCCCTTCAACACCATGCCTGCTAAACCATGTCCCTAAGGGCCTCATCTACACGTTTCTTGAACACTGCCAGGGACGGTGACTCCACCACTTCCCTGGGCAGCCTGTTCTAATGCTTGACTACTCTTTCCATGTAGAAATTCTTCCTAATGTCTAACCTGAACCTCCCCTGGCGCAACTTGAGGTCATTTCCTCTTGTCCTATCCGTAGTTATTCTGGAGAAGAGACCAACTCCCGCCTCACTCCAGCCTCCTTTCAGGTAGTTGTAGAGAGCGATAAGGTCTCCCCTGAGCCTCCTCTTCTCCAGACTAAACCACCCCAGCTCCTTCAATTGCATTATCAATTTAGAGTGTGTGCGTGTGTTTAGTTTTTATGCAATAAAGGCATATATGTGCATACATGCAATGTAATATGTAACAGGAAACAGTTGAAGAAAATGAAGTGTAAAATACAGACTTTTTGTGTATCCAATCTGCAAATTAGTACTTGAATACTCAGAGAAATTTCTATCAGAAAAAAAAAAAAAAACCCACACAATTATTCAGTACAGCCACTTTTTAAAACAGAACACTTAGGAACTTTTAAAACAGTATTCTTATTTTTTCAGATAAACTTGAGCAGTTTCCTTTATGCCTTACTATTTATAAGTTGATCGCAAGTGCTTTTTTCATTTGAAAGAATATCAGCTAAGCTATGCCCATAACTATCATCAAATGAAATGCTTTTACTTATACATTTTTTTCACCATGATTATCAATACTTTGCACCATCAAAACCTCATTACACTCTCTAAAAGACTTAAATAGCTAGGAGCTTGTAAAAATCCGCACTAGAAATAAGGTATAATCTCAATTCAATATCTGTAAAGGGATTTAGATTTTTTTCCCTAAAAAAATCAGTCTAAGCATCAGTAGAATCAGAAACACTTTGGGGCAAAGAGAGTTCTTTAAAGTTGACCTTATCAACTAATGGACAGATTGACTATAGCACACACACAGACACACAAACAAACAAAAACCCTCCACACAGCAAAACCAAAAAAACCCCAAAACAAATCATCCTCAACAACAAACAGCTTACCCTTGTAAAGCTCTATGAATTCACTTGCATTTTTCCTGGAGAATTTGACAAATGTCTAGACAAAAGCAAACAAAAACCCTTACACCTTGTTACTCCTTTACATTTCTGTAAGGCTGAGAGTTTTTTTTTTTTTTAAAGCAAACAAACAAACAAAAGAACAAAAAAAGGGAGAATTAATGGATTAAAGCACTAAGTCTCTTCATTACTCTTCATAATGTTCCTCACTCCCATTTCTGTCATTAAATGGCAGGTTTTTCAAGATCTGACAAATGCATTATTTCCCTTTATCTTTTTCCACATGATCATGAACTAGTACAACTGGAGTAAAGGATGACACAAACCCTTGGTAAGGGGACTGAAATGACAGATACAAATTATTTGTGTGTGTATATATAAAGCCAAACATATTTCTGCTCCTTGATCTTCTCATCCACTCATTGATGACTCAAACAGGAAATTTTGACTCCTGGATCTACAAACCTTGGTTCTTGCCCTAAATAAAGGTCAACCTTTCACCATAGCTAACAATCCCCAAACCTATTCTCTATTTTTTTTGTTGATTTTGTTTAACTTTTGAGGACCAAGTAGGGACCACACAGGATCCTCCTACTTGGACTTTTATTGCCTTTTTTTTTCCCCCTTCTTTTGTGACATATTAAATACTACAGCTCTCTGCAGATGTCCTTCGGCCTATTTATGGCAATGAAAGAGGGAAGAAAAAAAAAATCAAACAAAAAAACCAAGACACAGCTATTTGGCCAGTTTTGTCCTCCTCATATCACTTGCCCTCCACCCCCCAAAAAAATCACTCAACTTCTAGGAACAAAGGCTTTCCAAATTCATCCAAATGTCCTATACTTAGTCCTCTGAAAACCCCAAGCGATTATGCTACAATCCTGCCCAAGATCCTTGCGTGGATGTCCACTTGGAGAACAACAACAATAAAAAAAACAGTGAAAGTGGAAATGAGAGTGTCCTTCAGTTCTGAAGAAATATTTCCCCAATCTTTTGTCTTTAACCTTCCATTCCTCCATTTGTCCTGAAGACATTTATTTTCAAGAAAAGAACAGCCAGTATGTGTGTAAAGTAGAATAATAACTTCTTGTGTGGAGCTCAGCGGATACCATCTCTGTCCCTTTTAGCCTTAAGTAACTCGTTTTTTATCTGGAAGTAGGATAGAGGTAAAAAGCATTGTTAAAAAGAAAAACATGGGAAACTATAAAAAGAAAAATAATCACGAACACAAAACTCATTAACGGAAGAGAACATATAAACAAAACAGGTAAGAAATCAAAGCGGGGAAAAATATGATTTGCTAGCTTGGGGTGAAGAAATAGTGAAGAATATGATTTTCCTAAAGTAAATACCTGGATTATCTTCCATAATATTCAGAGCCTCAATAGCAGCAGCAGCTAACAAAGGAGGCAGGGATGCAGAAAAGCAGTAGCCCTGACCGGACAGTCGCTGGGGGAAGAGAAAAAAAATTTTTTTTTTCAACAGTATAGAAAATGTTTTACAAGTAAATTTGTTTAAATTTAAAAGTAGGTCTCCTATCCATTTATAATGTTCTGCAGAACAAGGAAGTTTCTATATAGAATCAAATGTATAATTATTTATATTATAACATGGCTTGTAAATTGAGAAACCACTTCCATTTCTCAATAACTAATTCTGCCATGCCATATAAAAATAAGACCTGGCTTACCTGATGATCAATAACAAAAGATCTTCCACAGCAAAATCCTCCAATAGAAGCCAGTGAATTTTCCATGTTTGCGCTGATAAGATCTATATCATCTATCTGCCATTTAAATTAAGAAAGTTAATCAAGAAATGCCTTTAAATCAAGACTAAAATAAAATACATCCAAATGTTTCTTATTTCATATTATTATAAATACTAGAGCACCCAGAATTAAATTTCATATTCAAATGAAGATGCAATTTTAATAATTTCAAGCTATACAAAAAGGACTTTAAAAATTAAGATTTATGGATCTGTATATATCTTTGCACAAGCTCATTCTCTTTCAGGCATTGTAATGTACAGAACACAAAAAACAAACAAACAAAAAACATATATGGATATGGGCCACAACTCTTCAAAGCATTCAGTGTCATGGTATCCTTTACAAATGTAAGTAGTCCCATAACAGTCAATAAGTCATAATGTGACCAAAATTGAGCACAAGCCTAGTTAAATCAGAGTTTGGACCTCAGAGACATAATTGTCTCATTTTTTTTCCACTCAGCTGCCCCTCCCCTCCCCCACTCTAGATTGAATAGTTAAAGCAAAGAAAATATAGGGGTAGGAGTAGAAAATAGTGAGAAGATGGAATACCAAAATTTGATATGTAACTTTTAACTGAACTCTGACAATGCCCTTGAGAGGCATTAAATGATATTCCACATTGGGGAGACACTGGCTGTGAGAGGGTTTTTTTTTTTTTCCCTCTCTCTCTCTCCCTTACTCAGCTCAGATGGTTTCAGTAGCAAAGAACTGCAAGGATTCCAAAAATATATAGATCATTCCATGTTAATACTCCTCAGAAGACGACTATAAAAGGACTTCCTGGGAAAATATTTTGGCTGAATTTGCCAGTAAAGGAGTAGGACAACACCTTTGAAAGGAATAACAAAAGCTTTCTCCTATTTTTTCTCCTTGAGTCAAAGGCAACAGATCACAGCAGGCATTGGAAAGTAGCCCCTGAGAAGACTTTTCTGACTTACCCTTAACCTCCAAATATTTCTGTGCAAGCATACCGATTTTGGGGCATATGGAGCTGGAGAATAATCGTAATTTCACTGAGTATCAAAAAAAGTATAAAATTATGCACTGTAAGAATTTCTCTGTCTGCCTCTCTAAAGATATATATTCTAGAAAACAAAACTATTTCAGGTAAGCAGGAGAAATAGCGCCAAGTCCTGGACTCTTTACTGATAAGTGGACAGAGGGAAAAGTATGATAGAATCTTTATCACAGACTAATAAATATCAATGCCACAAGAAATGAGTAGCAGAATTTGCCTCTCTACAAGTCTCATTTACAGCAACAACAACAACAAAAAACAAAAGGAAAATGGCACTTACGTTTACGCCTAAGTGTTCAGTAATTCCTCGTCCATGTTCCCCAAGTACTCCAAAGGAAAGGCTCTCCTCCAAAAAAATTCTAACTTTGTATTTATACTTCAGTTTTATCTAAAACAATGGAAATAAGACAAACCCATCAGAATTTGGTAACAAAATGAGTGGAAGGAAGCAAGGTAAAGACAAGACAACTACAGTATCCTGAATATTGCAAAAATATCAGCTCTAGAGTTGAATTCTGTCATTAAGATATCGAAAAATCTTTCAAAACATTATCACAATTTAATGCTAAAGATAGAGTAAATTTCATAAATGCTAATGATCATGTACAAAAAAAAAGCTTTGGTTTCTCTTGTCTACTTATCAAACACTTTCAAGATACTATGTTTTCACAGCATTTCTTTCTTTATCTACAGTCTGTATAACAAGCCAATTTATGTTGAATAGTAAACGTGAGTTCCTTGGAGACACTGTTTATTACAGCAATATGAAGGTTTCTTTGATTTTTTTTTAAGATATAATCTGAGTTTAACAATTTAGTAACATACAGCTTTTGAAAATAGTGTAGATTTTACAGGTTGAAAACTGAGACATTAACTGGATATTTATTCCATTTATTCCCCAATATATTTTTACTTACTGATCAGGAATTTCAATAAAACGTCAAATGGGGTTCCCATTTCATGAATATTTGAGGAAGGAAGGAGATAAGAAAGGTTTGCTTATTTTTAATTTTGTAGGCTTAATTGCACAATACTACTGTTTTATTGTCATGGATGTTCATATACAGAGTTTAAAAAGCAAACTGAAACCACTTACCAATTCTGGAAGAGGACAGATATCTCCTGTATTCATATACAACCCTTCCACTACAATAAACCTTCGAGTTACACGGGCCTTGCGGCGATTCTTCAGAAAAAGATATGGTTTCAGTTGGTATCAATAGTTACTAACAAAGTTTTTACTTTTACTTTAGTCTAAATTTAGTATTTATCATTTATAATAGAAGTTGAAATGTGTCATTGGACTATTTTTCTTTATTTTTCTATTTGTTTTGTAACAAACTATAACCAATTAATTTGAACTTTATGGATAAAATACAAACAATACAATCGCAGAACAAAGACTGCAAATCTGGATCTCTATTATATTCAGAACAGTTATGTTCCCTTGTTAGAACATTTAGAAGGCCTTTCAACAACTGGTTTATGTGACAAGATTCTCAATGCAGCACACTACTCTTGGAAGCAGTTGTCTATAAGACATGATTCAAAAGTATACATAACTTTCAAGTCACAGTCTAGTCTCTGAACAATAAAAGCCATAAGAATATTCTGCCCTGGTTTCTGTTTAAACTATGGATGATTTGACTTTTGCTGTTCTAAAATGACACTTTAGTTCAAAAACTGTTAGCAATTGAAAAAAAAAAAAAAAACACACACAAGTTGTTCTATGGATTATACTACCCTCAGTCTTAATATTCATCACTTAGTTTCTTCAGCATTGCCCAGTTCTAATTTCTTATCATTTGATTATGCTAAACCTTATATGAAGTGAAACAATGTTCAAATTATGGTTCCCTTGTTACTTTAATACTCTAGATCAGAAAATAACGGTAGGATTTAAACTTCACCACTTTTTTCAGTCCTTGGCAAAAGATTTAGAGAACATTTGTTTTTCCTGAGCAGTAAGTACCAAAACTAGGCACAGCCCTAGCTCTAGTAGTAAGACCTACTCCTTCTTACTCAGGATGTCTCGATATGATTGTACACATACGGACTACATTAAGCTTGCTGGCCAACAATTTTATATTCACATTCGGCTAGTTACATTAAGAAACTTTAATCATGTATCTCAGCCAAAGCACTCTAACAAACTAAACACATTACAAAAACGTTGCCTCACTAGTCTGTCAACTAAATCTAAAATCTCCTGTAAAGATTGTTTGACAAGATGCATTTTCTATAAATGTATGCAGTCTAGCTCCTTTAAATTTGCTATTAATCAGATCCACTATTGATTTAGATTGATGTTAAACTGATCTGTTTACAATTATCCAAGTGTTAGCAGGATATCATCTTTCTTCCAATTGTCTGCAACTTCCCCAGCATTCTGTGACTGAGGAACATAATAGAACTAGCTCTTCAGTAGATTATTTTAAAATTCATATATGCAAATTATCTGGACTTGCTGATGCTGATTTTAGTAGCTGCTTTTGGGCACCCCCCTGTATTCCTGTCAGAGTATGAAGTCATCCAGTTGACCTTAAATACAATTTTTAAAAGAGAGAACATCTCAAGAGCTCAGTACAAGATAGATAATTGACTGAGAAGTGAAAGAAAAAAAAGAATCAAGTGAAAGAAAAAAAAGAATTCCTTCTATAAATCAAACTTAGGAATAGCATCACCACTTCTGTGTTGATTTTATTGTGTGGTGTTCAAATTGCTAATTAATGGGTACAATATGTTAGGTAAACACAGTTAATATGAACATCTAAAGGACAAAACCCATGCAAGAGTACCAAAGAAGTTCCATAATTCAATCATTTGCCCACAGTGATACCCCTGCCACCAAAGCCTCTGAGTTTACTTTCAGTGGTGACATTGACAAGCGCAAAAAAGGAAAAAGGTAGCTTATTTACATGAGCAACTATTTATGAAAACAAAATAACTGTCTATAAGGATGGCATCTATTCAATTAGAGAACCCAGTAAAAAAAGGGAAAAAAAAAAAAGGGGGAGAGAGTGAAAAGGTGATAGGGCACAAAATAACACAACATCTCAAATCTCAAAGGAACTGTACCTTTTGATCTTCAGTCTCCTGTTCTTTCAACAGTCGTTCCAGGTAAGCCATATCATTATGTTTAAATATCTTGACGCTACTATGAGATGCCTGTAATCCCTTCTGAATAGCAAAGCAGGCAGCTTCATCTCTGTAAATACATCAAGCCCTTTAAATTTACACTTGATTTTACATTTATTCAAAGAAGAATGCTGACTCATGATCTTTTTAGGACTGTCCTGCTTTTGAGTTGCTATCTATACTCAGGTGTAGTTAAAACCAGATCTATTAAAACCTCATAAATTTACATTTTAAAACATATTTCCAAAGCTTTTCAACTTTCCTATATACTATATCACTGAAATACTGCATTGAAAGCAAGCCTACGTGGTTCTTTGAAGTATGCACTGGTCCTTTTGCTTGTATGTGACAACTATTCATTTGAGTGAAACCCATGAACTGGATACAATTCCCTAGTCATCATCCCAAAAGCTCTCTTTCCTGGGTCTTGCTCTGGCCCTAGCAGAAAAGCACAAGGATGTGCCTATAATACTGTGAAGATCACTGTAAATGCTTCAAAACCTGATTTTTAAGATTCTTTGGAAATTCTTCTCCTACAGTTTAAAGGATAATTTGCTATTTTACATTTTAGAAAAATAGATCCCCCGGGGGGCAATTTCACAGCTGCATATATCCAATATCTTCTGCACACACTACATGCAGTAATTTCAACCAAGTTGACCAAAAGAGATGATCAAAGTTATGAAAAAACTTCTATAAAAGAAGTCTTCTAGGCTTTAAATCTTACACTTAGAGATAACCGAAAATAGTTTACAGTAGACAACTACAAAAGCTTCTGTGGTATATAGAAGATAGGCAAGCAACAACTGTTCACTGTCTCTTTTTATAAAAATCAAATGCATCAGTTGAAACTAGCAGATGTTACATTCAACACTAAGATATTTATTCATACAATGCTCAGTTAAACTGAGAAATTACATGTCACAGGAGCACTCTAGATATTGAAGATTTATACTGTTTAAAAAAAAATCCATGAAGGACTAAACGTTCCCTTGAGCTGAGAAATTTTTGAGCATTTTTACACTCTCTTTCTCCTGGTATTTTACTCTTCCCTAGACAAATTGCTACTGGCTACTCTCAGGGACCAGACACTGGGATTGCTGAATCCTTGGTTTGACCCAATATAGTTGTTATGTTAATTCAAAGCCAGCAGTAAATAAGAGAAAAGCATATTTGATTAGTTTTCTTAAGAAGAAAACTAATGTCAGACTTCCATACACCCTTGTATTATACACAAATCTTGTTTTTCAGCTGAGCACCCAAGTATATTTTTCCTTGAAAAAACAGTAACTGGTTTGTGTTTGGAAAAAGGAAATAATGACGAAAAAAAGAAAAAGACCAGGAAAAAAAAAAGGACCAGATGAAAAGACATTTGAGCTCTGAGTATTTTGCTATATAAACAGCATTATTTTCTAAATAGTTAAATTAATATGACTTACAGCAATCAAATATTTAGAGGAGGACTGTTAAATTTGTAATTTCCCAAGGCAAAAACAGTACTTACACAAACAAAATGTCTCCTCTTTTTGAATATGCAGGAATAGCACTGGCAATTGTAGCAAATCCATATGAGTATATAATAGCTTCCTCTGTCCTCATGAATTTTGCAAGTCGTTCTTCTAATTCTAAGTGCACATCTATTTGAGAGAAAAAAATAAAACAAACAGTTTAATTGCTTTCATAAAGACTAACTAGGGCTGCTTTAACAATCATCTAATGATTACTTATTTATAGTAACAGCATTACAACAAATAGCATACCAAGAAAACAGCTGTAGTCAATAGGAGACTGTATTGACTGTAGTCAATAGGAGGGGGGAGGGGGAGAAACAGAAAACGAACGAGCAAACAAACTGCACAACTTTAAAGCCTAGTAAATTTTGCCAAGAATGAGAATATTAAGTCTTCTGAAAGCAATCACTGCAGGTAAGAGTGAAATGTAGCATAAACAAAGCTGATACAACATCACATATCAGAGTACCAGAAAGGACACTTTGTTTAACTGGTAAATTTGAAATGCGTAAGGCAATATTAGTTAAGGTTCACTACTATCATAATAAAAACAGGATACCACCTAACTTGCCTATTCTTAATTGCAATAATTTGCTTGAATTATTTCAATCAGGTTACATTAGCCTACCTGAAAGGAGAGCTGCAATTAGTAACTACAGTATATTTGCAGAGGAAGATATGATTGAAACATCTTTCTGCATACTTATAAAACCTTAATATAGCTAGTAATGTCAGGAGTTGCAGAAAAGTGCCAGTTTAGAGTATAGCATTTGCTAACGTCCTAGTCAAGAGTAGGACTGCTGAGATCAAAGCCCACATTTCCTTTTATAAATCTTTTCTGCTAGACCACCCTTATCTTCACAGTTCAGATAAGTACTGAAATGATGGCTGCTAGGCAACCTACAAAAATCTATCAACATTTCAAGGTTAGCAAGGGATAAAAGCATGCAATGCAGCTTCCAGGGATACAGTAGAGTAAAAAGCAAAAAAAAAAATATAATATTCTTAACAGGGTCCCATTAAATCTAAGAAAACTCTTTAAATGGGCAGAGATATAAAGAATCAAGTCTCTACTCAGAATAAATTAGACCACAGTATCTACCTTCCCAAGAAGGGAATGCTAATGCTGCTATGAGATATCAGCCCCAAAGAGAGCCTGATTCTGAATGAGAGCTATTGACTATCTCTATTTTACTAGAGATAACCAACTTTTAATCACAATCTATTTCAAATAATTACTAAAAAGAAGCACCAAAGAAGAAGAATCAAGCTGGACTTAGAAGTAGGGCACATGAGTCCACAAGTCTCCTTGAGCTTTCCAGTTAAAAAAAAAAATCAGAATAAATGTAGCAATTATGTGATCATTTAATTTGATTAACTGAAAAAGTCCATGTTAGTCTTCTGAATTCAGGTCAAGCCTAGCTGCACGAAATCATTTCGAACATGCAGCAAATTCCATCACTTCTAGGAAGGATCAGGAAAGCTCACAAGCCAATGAATCAATGTTTTTTCACCAACAACTATGCAGCTATTCATTTATTACTCTTTAACCAAAGAGTAACCAATATTTCAAAATACCAACATGTATGAAGAAACATTTCTAGAGGATAATATTTAACAGCGTGCTTCTTAATAAGAACAAAAAAAACTCTCAGTAACACCCTCTCACACTATACAAACCTCTTAATTAAAACATTAAGGTCATAAATAAAGGAAAATTTAATTCTTTCTACAGAATCAGGGAAACTTAACGAATAAGCTTTATCACAGAACCCAAAGATCAGACTGCCCTCTTGTGGCCTACTTAAACATATTACTAACTTAGACTCACAAATTCATCATACTTGATTAGATGCTAATATGTTCATTTTCTCTACTGCGTCAGAAAAACTAAAGCAGACTATATTTAACTTTTTAATTTTGTAACTTTCCTCCAAGAGTAGTACTGAAAGGACAGAGTGAGAAAAGGCATAGAAATTGATAAAAACAATGCTATAAATGCTGCCAATCCTTACCATTACAGAAAAAAAAAATGTTAGAGGGTAATTGTTCTTCAGAGTGAGGGAAATAATTTGCGGCCAACACATAGAACTATTTTATCCAACTCACTATCCCAGTCTGAACATCTTTAAAGGTAAATTAAAAAAAGTTACTGACCAAAAGTACCATAGAATCCTCTAGGTCCACAAGTGCCAACACCATACTTCTCCAAAGATGCCTGGGCCGCATTCTTTAAGAACAACAACAAAAAACAAACAAACAAAAACCAACCAAAAAAAAAAAACCCACACAAAACATTTATTCCTAAAACAGATCAACTCTTCTATACAATTCATATAACTTTATGCCACTGTATATATACTAGTTCTTGCACTGTAACATAATCAGCTTCACAGAAAGTATAATTGTATATCGAATACTGTGAATTTATCTCACGGCACAGCTTTTTAGACTAGTGTTTAAGCATCATTCATTGTGTTCTAATGAAAATTCACAGTAGATACTAATCTAACATGATAATCAATAACTCCAAACAAGCCCATCATATAAAATTTTAGAGGAAAAAAAACCCAAAAAACTAATGTAAATAGCAAAAAAATGCAAGATTTATAATGTTCCTTGCTACTTAGAAGTAGAAAGGAATTCCTTACTTTCTGAAGCCATTGCTAAACTTTGAATTAACACACAAACTAAAAGAAGAATCATAGAATAGATAATAAGAGGAAACACTCACCTTAACCTTTTCATTATCCAAAAGTCCGAGGAAATTAAATGATGCAAAGTTTGTACACTCCTTGCCGTTAACGGTGATTTTATGAGCAGGAGAACTAAAAAGACTAGAGAGATCTATTGTTATGAGTGAAGAGTTGGTGTGAAGAGTTGGTGTTTTCATAAAGAGTCAAACAGTAGCTGAGCTTTGTTCATCAACAACAGAAGGCAAAAAGCAATTTTAAGATTCCCTTTTCCCACTTTTTCCCCTTTAACAGACAACTGATATATAAGTTCAGTATCAAGGCATAAATATACTACCAATCTCAGCAAAAGCCATATTCCTGGAGCTTAATAAAGAATCCTTAAATTTCTTCCTGAGTTTTGTCATTCTTGTTGAAAACTTATTTCATACAAAGTTGATTCATGAAGAGATGAATAAAGCTTCTCCCTTAAAAATGATGTCTATTTGGAAAAAGGAATACTTTTTTGCTTGATACTTCAATTATAAAAATGAATTTTAACAGCCACGACATCTTAACATTCTATTGCAATACGTTCCCTACACTGGAAGGAACACTTTAAGCATAAGAATTTAAGCATTTTCTAAATCAAGCTAAAAGGTTTCTTTGTTTTGATCTTAAGAAACAAACAAACAAACCAAACCTTCCTTTTACTCTAAGGTACTGCTATGTTTCAAAATCCTGAACAACAGAGGGAAAGAAGAAAAAAAAACCCCAACACTCCTCTTCATATAACATAAGTCAATTAAAACAGGCATCCTTTTTCAAAGCAGGCATTTCTTTGCTGTGACTATACTGTGACTCTTGGCTAAAACATTGCAGATGTTTTTATAAGCCTCAAAACACATCAGAAAGTAATGCTGACCCATGTTTTCCTCACAAAATCTATAATTTCCCTTACAAAACAACTTTGCCATCAAGCATCTCCATTTTTGATTGTCCAAACCTACTACCTTTAAAAAGGATTACATTTCATGATGTACCAAATGGCTAGCCACAAAAATCAGTTTCATCTGAAATGTTTAGTGATGATATGGTCCCCTTCACTCCACTCCTGCAAAAGTCAGTAAGCACTTTTGGACCTCTAAGCCTAACCTAATATTCAAACACAAGACAAATTAAAACCAAACAACATAAACCCCAAATAAACGCTAAGATAAAGCCCCCACACCAATATTTTAAAATTGTTGAATTAAAACATTTAAAATAAAAAGCATTATCTTAAGATTGTCTTGATAAGGTTGCACAAAGGAGACTATCTTCAGTGGCAAATTCAGGCCTGTTAGCTATAAAGGCAATTAATTCATGAAAGCTTTGGAGGATATTGAAATCATTACATAGTAACACACTTAAAAATATAGTCACCAAGTGTTTGAGCTGAAATAAAAACAATTTACTTCAGTTAGATTTACCCTGAAACAATGTTATAGTTGAGAGCTGGGTGATCTTTTGATACAGGAGGAACAAGTGACTCTGGCTGCCATTCTTCAAACAATTCTTCTTTTTCCTGAAGAGAAAAAAAAATATTGCTCAAAAAAATCCATTAGAAGAAAAAAATATATATATTCTAATCAATAGCTGCTAATAGATATATGAGAAACTATGCACACCAGTATATGACACCTTTCTGAGACATTTAAGATTGGTATTATATCAGCATGTTCAGCTGAGTCACTCTGCATTCTTCAAAGGAAATGAGATGTAAACAAAGGCAGCCCAACTATCTTTGCATTAAAGATTTTATGGTATGATAATCAAAAGAAGAGATACTAATTCAGTGTCCCTGCCAACTTTTAACCAGTACTATTTCATTCAATCTACTATGAAAATCCTCCTCTACAGTATATGTGAGCAATTGAATACAAATTGAATACTAATTGAATACAAACTGCCTCACTTCATATTCTAAAATGCTCAACAGTGCTATTGAAACATCTATGGTACTAAAATGCTAAGCAAAATAACACACATACAGGTAGGACATGGTGGAGAATGTAGACTACAAAATATTCAGAGAACAGCACAATTACTAATCCACATATCAAACTTCATCTTCAACATAATTCAGCAAATACCCCCATATATTCTCATGTACAGCTGCCCAGTAGTATCTTATTTATATCTTTCCACAACAGAGTTCAAAAAGACTTCTGAAAAATCAGAAGAGGATGTCACTATGCATCCTCAAACAGCCTTCAATCTACTCTATAGTAAGCATCCACATGCCTCAGAACCCAGATATACCGCGTAGCTCCCATCAACAGTTGTGTGTTCATTTTAGAGCAGTTTTTTTCTTTTTGCATTAGAAAAAAAAATGTAAGAGCTGTGAGAAGCTTTGATTCATTCTTTGAAATGTGTGTAGCACACAAACTAACAGCATAGGTAACAAGATGTGCCAATATCCCGATTCTCCCTCATATAAAACATAAAATACAATACACAGGAGAAGGTTAAGCTTGATTCATTGATATACTTGATTCATTTAGTTCTGCTGAGTTCACTGTATGATGATACTTTACAGTTTGCTCTTTTATTGTGTGTTTTTTTATTATTATTTATTTATTTTTAAAGACCAAATAACACTGAGTAAAAGTACTTCGGTGCACACACATCCAAGACAAATTATAGAATCATAGAATCATTTTGGTTGGAAAAGACCTTTAAAATGATCAAGTCCAACCATGCCTGTTAAACCCTGTCCCTAAGCACCTCATCTACACATTTCTTGAACACTTTTCTCCAGACTAAATAACCTCATCTCCCTCAGCCACTCCTCATAAGGTCTGTGCTCCAGCCCCATCACCAGCTTCATTGCCCTCCTTTGGACACTCTCCAGCACCTCGATGTCTTTCTTGCAGTGAGGGGCCCAAAACTGAACACAGTATTCGAGGTGCAACCTCACCAGGGCTGAGTACAGGGGGACGATCACTTTCCTGGTCCTGCTGGCTACGCTGTTCCTGACACCAGCCAGGAGGCCGTTGGCCTTCTTGGCCACCTGGGCACACTGCTGGCTCATGTTCAGCTGGCTGTCGACCAGCACTCCCAGATCCTTTTATGCCTTTGCTGAAAGGTTGCTTTGCTGACTCTGGTTTTCAAACAAGGCAATAATTATTTTCCTGAAGACAGCTCTTAGGTTAACACAAATGTTTGAAACAGTGTAATACATATATCTGTGTCAATATGCACACATGAATTTATTTTTATTTGCAGCCATTGCACTCCTCAAAACATAGGTCTGACATTTACAGAATCATTGCATAATATATCAACATACCATAAACTGGCACGAACAATGAACACACTAGTTAGAAATTTAAATATTAATACAGCTTGAAAGAGAGAAAAGAACTTTTACCTATGTAAGGAGCCTTGTCTCAAAACAGCTGAAAACCTTCATAAGAACAGCCTAACTGTTCTTCTCTGCAGAACATCCAATGCCTGAACATTATGTGTGCAAGGTCTCATGCACTCATGACCTACAACATTTCTAGGCTATTTATTAAACATTTTTCTCTGACAGGAACTCACCAATACCCTAATATTGCTGTAGTATAACTTCTCTCATACTATTGCCATAATGGAAATTCTGAAACCAATGAAAATAACGATTCCTCCCATACAGATGTAAGATGCTGCTCCTACAATTTTTGCCAAGAAGCTCATTATTATTTATTTTGGAGTAAAAGTCACGTCTGGCAGCCGCCTTCTTTCATACAAATGCTTAGTGGCTGGGAGTGTACATTGCATCATTCTGCAACAAGCCACCGCCTGTAACTCAATCCACTGTTTACTCACACTTTGCTACTTTTACAGAGATTCCATTTTGGATGAGAAGTCCACAAGAATTTATAAGTTGCATTCTGTCTGGCTATGGATTTACTATTACCTCCTGAAATCCTAAGCTATCAAAGTCTGACAGTCACAGAGAAGTACTCCATCTTTCTAGTTAATGATTTGGGAAATGTCGTTATTAAAAAATGACAGTCAACCAGTCTGAAAGTTGATTCCTGCTTGGAATTGATTTGGAAGCACTCTTGCTACACATTTGACTAAACCTAGAATCTACCTTTAAGGTGCGTTTCTTCACTATTTCAGAAGTATGACTCCTCAGTTTACTAGGTTGCACAAGATATCATCTACCTCTGCTTCCTCAGGACAGGCCAGTCCTAACAGATCATGTTTCATGGCTATGCAATAGTGCTATTCTTTGGTAATTTTGATTATATGGATCCAGCTCTGCTCAGCCCCACAATAATTCACAGAGGAACTCCATGTATCGTTACATGGTTGGCTGACACAAAGGTAGTCAGAACTCCACTAAGATCTGGCCCATCTCCAGTGCCTGCATCCAAAACAACCTAGTCATTTTTGCAGGTGTGGTAGAGATTGGACACCACAGCATGAATCAAACTAAAACAAGTTAGAGGACAGATCAATGCTCTCCTTGCTAAGCAGCTGACGTTACAACATGCAGCTCAACATGCACATATAAGCCTCTGTATAGGATCCCATATTATATAAAATAGACTAGTATCAACAATCAAGGAATTTTTAGTGAAAAATAAGTGGCTTCCACAGCCAAAATTAAAAAGCTTTTTTTTTTTTTTTTTTTTAAATCTCTTTCCTATAATTAAGGTAAGGGAACAAATCGCTCCATAATTCTGATGTATCATATATTAGACTCCTCATTTATTTCTTCAATTCTAGTAAACTTAGTCACACATTCTCTTCACTGCTATTTACGCTTACTTTCAATAAACAATGGTAGTAAACATTTCCTACCAAATACTGTTCTTCCTATCGAAAACATTACCACCTCACAGCTCTGAAGGTGGAAGCAAAGTGAACTAGACCAGCTTAAATCTAGCTTCATCAATTGTCAGCTAACTTATGCCATCAGACTAAAGAACATTCACTCTATCAAGACACAGATAACAAAAAGCTAGAGGTGATAACATTTTCAGCATCTTAAGTCAAATCATTTGCTGTAATGCATCTCTTTGCATACCACATTTATTTTTCTGTGCCTTGCAACTGTGAGCTAATATTCTATTCAGTATCTATTAACAGAGTTTTGATCACTTTGGTTTCTTGCTAGCATCCATATTCCTTTCCAATTCTCTGGCCCAGAAAAGGTTGCATATATCTCATCAGAATAGGATAGCAAAAATACATCTGCATGCCTCTATTCCTCAGAAAAAAACACTATCACTGTCCTGACAACCGACTTCATTCTTACTGTCCTGTTTCTGAAGGACAGTTATTAAATATGAACCATTTCCAAATGTTTAATTCCTTTCTCCCCCAATTCTGAGCCCCTGCTCCCATTAATCTGTAACAGACAAGCTGCCTTTGCAATCTCCCTTGAGAGAAAATTAATGGCTTCTTATTCATCTCAGTATTTTCACATTAAGACAGTATGTCCAACCATACTCCAAATATTTCCATTGGACCCTCTGACATTACACAGCATGCTGAATCACAGATCGTGCCTCAGGCAAACTAATCCTGGGAAATCTCCAGAATCTGCCAGTCTCGAGATAGCAATCATGGAGAAATTTCAGTCTTCATGCACTATTACATCCTTGAGACAACTGTATTGCAAAAGAAACACCCCCCTCCCCAACTAAACTACAAAACTCTCTGGAATTCACTTAACATTTTAAATTCTGAGTTATTATTCACAGATATTACATGCATACGCTGATTATTGCACTACCATTCAGAGGGACCTGGACAGGTTGGAGAGTTGGGCAGAGGAACCTCATGAGGTTCAACAAGGACAAGTGCAGGGTCCTGCACCTGGGGAGGAAGAACCCCAGGCACCAGGACAGAAAGCAGCTCCATGGAGAGGGATTTGGGAGTCCTGGTGAACAACAGGTTAACCATGAGTCAGCCACGTGCCCTTGTGGCCAAGAAGGCCAATGGGATCCTGGCTGCATCAGGAGGAGAATTGCCAGCAGGGGGAGGATCCTCCCCCTCTACTCAGCTCTGGTGAGGCCACACCTGGAGCACTGTGCAGTTCTGGGCTCCCCAGTACAAGAGGGACATTGAGCTTCTAGAGAGGGTCCAGCGTAGAGCGACAAAGATGATTAAGGGACTGGAGCATTTATCATATGAGGAAAGACTGGGCCTGTTTGGTCTGGAGAAGAGAAGGCTGAGAGGAGATTTGATCAACATGTTCAAGTACCTGGGGCCAGGGATGGGGCCAGGCTCTTCTCCATGGTGGCCAGTGACAGGACAAGGGGCAATGGGTACAAGTTGAAACTGGCAGTTCCATCTCCATGTGAGGAAGACTTCATCACTGTGAGGGTGACAGAGCCCTGGCACAGGCTGCCCAGAGAGGTTGTGGAATCTCCTTCTCTGGAGATCTTCCAAACCTGCCTGGATGCCACCCTCTGCCCCATGCTCTAGGTGTCCCTGCTGGAGCAGGGGGGTCAGACTAGATCAGGGGTCCTCAAACTTTTTAAACAGGGGGCCGGTTCACTGTCCCTCAGACACTGTCGGGGGACGGACTATAGCTTGGAAAAAAATGAACGAATTCCTATGCACACTGCACATATTTTATTTGTAGTAGTGCACAAAAAAACAGGAAAAAGAAGGCAATATTTAAAATGAAGAACAATTGTAATCAACAAAAACAAATAATATTTCAATGTGAACTATGGGCCTGCTTTTGGCTAATGAGATGGTCAATGTTAGGTTCCATATTTGTCACTGCTAGTTGTAGCAAGTGATGCAAGTGTTCATCAGTTAGTCTGGATCTGATTGGAGATTTCAGATGTTTCATTCGGGAAAAAAGTCTGCTCACAGACATAGGTGCTGCCAAAGATGGTTGCAATTTTGAGTGCATGGTTCCTGAGATGATAATATGTCTCTGAGGGGAGAGATGCATAGAAATTAATAAGGCTGCTTGATTTGAATGCATCTTTCAGCGAGTCACAAGTCTGTAGTTTGGCCAATTCCATTTGGTAAATCGGATCAACAGTTTCAATGTCAACAGAAAATGGGTTCCGGAAAAGCTGTATGTCCTGTTCATGGAGACGAAGCTCTTTAAATCTAATTTGAAACTCCTTTTGCAACATTTCTAGTACATCCATACATGTTTTGTTTGGGAATGCAACTGCTGGTTTTTCTGCAGACAGGTTTTGAGTTGTGGGGAGATGGCAGAAGTTTTCCTCCTTTACTTGGTTAATGAGCAGGTCTAATTTGACTTGAAATGCTTTCACATGTGAACACATATCACAGATGAGCTTCCCCTTTCCTTGAAGTTGGACATTGAAATTATTGAGTAGCTCTGTTACATCTGTCAGAAACGCAAGGTGCCATTTCCATTTTGCATCTTTGAGCTCTGGTACTTCCTTGTTTTTAGAAAGCATAAAATCATAAACCTGTGGAAGTAAGTCATAAAATCGTTTCAAAACTCTCCCTCGACTCAGCCAACGGACTTCTGTGTGGTACAGAATATCTTCATAGGCAACATTTAGCTCAGACAGAAATTCCTGAAACTGTCTGTGGTTTAGTGCATGAGCTCTAATGAAGTTAACACAAGAAACTACAATTTTCATGACAGAGTCCAGCTTCAGTGATTTACAACACAGTGCTTGTTGGTGGATGATGCAGTGTATGGCTATTGGATGTGAATGGTTGCGTTTGTCCATCTCTTTGTTAATGCGTGCAACCACTCCTTTCATGGACCCCACCATGCTAGGAGCACCATCAGTTGTCACACTGAATAGTTTCCCCCAGTCCAGCTCCAAATCATTCATAGTTTGGCAAACTTTCTCATAGATATCCTCTCCTGTAGTTGTTCCTTTGATGCTTTTCAGCGCAGCAAGCTCCTCTGTGACTTCGAAAGAATCATTTGTCCCACGAATGAAAATTAGAAGTTGTGCAGAATCACGAACATCATTGCTTTCGTCGAGTGCCAATGAGAAATAGCAAAGTTTTTTTGAGGAGTTTTGCAACTGCAGATTCAAATTTTCCCCCATTTCTTCAATCCTTCGTGTCATTGTAGGTCCTGAAAAACTCACTGTACTAAATAAATCCGCCTTCTCTGGACACATCTCTTTGGCAACAGAAAGAAGGCATTCTTTAAGAAATTCTCCCTCTATGAATGCTCTGCAAGGGCGCGCTATGAGCTTGGCAACTTGATAGCTTGCTCGAAGTGATGATATATTGAGCTGCTTTTGCTTCACAAAAGTATTTTGCTGAGTTGTCAATCCATGTTTCAGTCTTCATATTTTATCTTTTCTCACTTGTCCGACCAAAGAATCATATTTATCTTTATGTTGAGTTTCGTAGTGTCGACGCAAACTGTATTCCTTGAACACAGACACTGAATTCTGGCATATCAGACAAACGGCTCTTTCTTTGTACTCCGTGAAAAAATAATCAGAAGTCCACTTTTCTTGGAATACTCTGCACTCGGAGTCAATTTGTCTTTTTTTTTGACATGATGGTGTGCGCGCTTCCCACCGGTGCTGGCTTGCTGGTCCTGCCTGGGAGCTGGAGGGAGGGAGGGAGAGACGGGGGAGCCGCCCACCTCGCTGATGCCGCCGCCCCCCTCCTCAGCCCGGCCGCGCAGACCGGACAGGGTGGCCAGAAGGGACTGAAGGAGCTTTGCCGCGCCGGGACACTGGCGATTCGCCCGAGTTGGCTGGACCTCGCAGTCCAGGGGCTGCCGACTGAGCTTGCCCGGCAGAGGAGATGCCCGCGCCTCTCGCCTGACGCGCATCGCGGAGGAGGAGGAGGAGGAGGACGGGGCGGCGGCGGCGCGGTTTGTAGCCGAGAGGCGCCCCCTGGAGGAGACAGGTCGAGGACGAGGCGCTGGTTTCAGCCCAGTCCCGGCAGGTGCTTGGGGGCTGCGGAGGCCGGCGCGCGGATTAAGTGGCAGGAAGTAATCTGCGGCTGTTTGGTTCCCCCCCCAACCCCCGGCGGGAGGGGGCGGGGGGTTCTGTAAATACCGGCGGGCCGGATCGAGGACCCTGGGGGGCCGTATCTGGCCTGCGGGCCGTAGCTTGAGGACCTCTGGACTAGATGATCTCTAGAGGTCCCTTCCAACCTCAACCATTTTGGGATTCTGTGATTATTTTCCTACTGTTTACAATCCAATAGGTTTTCTTTTAAAAATGGAAAACATAGTTTTTTAAAAAACATATCCATAAAGTAAAACTGGTGCCAGGTTTTCATAGCTCAGCAGTTCTATGGTCATATCAGTTCTTTTATACTTAAAGTAAGAACTGTAGTGGAGAGTTTTAAGAGCAAGATCTCAAGTGTTCAAGTAACAAGCAGTTTCTTACTTCAAAGTAAGAAATCCTTTGAAAACTTCCTTAAAAAAAATGCAATGCAACAGTGTTTCAACTCATTGATGTTCAAAAACATTAACGGTTATAAACTGATGTTCTAAAGAAGAATATTTTTTCAATATACCTTAGGTGTTAGATCAGATAGTTCTTGAAGCTTATAGGTCTTTGAGAAAAGGAGCCTGATGATCCATAGTATGAGAATTCCTTCCAAAATTAGATGGTAAGCTGGGGCCTGGAAATAAAGCATAAAAATAAAACTATTCTATTTGAATAAATCTGATGTTTTACAACAGTTTTGCCACCACTAATTATACTTGTAGAAGGAACAAGGCTACATTGTACCAGCTGATACATATTTCTAAGTCACTAAAAATATAATTATATGAAAGCACACTCCTTTGTACTACTCCATGCAGCTATTGACTTGAGTTTGAACCAATTTATTGTATTGGTTAATAAACAACAATGGTACGGTAAGTAGTCTCAATTCTAAACATGCAATAAAATGAGTACTGAGATCTTAGGCACTGCAGATAAACCTTATAAAGTTGCAACAGTAACTGCAAAAGGAGAAAGTTTTCATAATAGCAAACTGAAGGTTTCTGAGAGCTTGAAAGTCTGTCTCACTAATGGCCATCAACTTCAAGCATAGATTTGTGCAACTACATAGTCCACTAGCAGATCACAGACAGCAAAAGCTACTATTGTTTACCAGGAGACCTCATCCTGCTCACAGAGCCCATTTTTTGCATTCTAACACTTAGTTAGACAGGTGCTTTGAGCTGGTATAACCCAGCATGGCCACCAAAAGCAGATTTGCCCCCATGTCACTTAGTCTCTTGGTTGGACACAAGAGGATTTACAAATGTATACAGTAAACCAGAACAGAGAAAGTCAAAGCTAGCTTCTTTGGACTAGGGAGGCAGGAAGGCCAGTTTCTTCTGACAGCAGAACCAGTTTAAAGCATACATGAAACTATGGCATCAGTATTTGACATGTAGTTTAAATGATTGGTTTAGTTATTCAACAAGGTTCCAGTCTACACTGTGGATGTCTATACCACTTTTAAAGGGCTGAAAGTGCACACACATTAGTATGATCCACATGGAAATGGAATGCATCACACACCCAGAAACAAAAGGAAATTGAATACCAAGTTTTAAAACTAGTAAAGAGTTTTACAGGATATCAGACTACACACAATAAAATTATCATATGCAGAGCACTTTTTAGTGCAGCAGAGAAATTAGGAATATATCGGTAATACAGGCTCCAGGATAACACAGGCAGACCTAGTAGAGAAGCAATAGAGGTCCTTGCAAACTACCTTCCCATGCTTCTCAGTACCTACAGTTATCCTGAATTCAGTGCGCTATGCTGATCTACTAGCCTTGGTAGCAAAGCGCTTCACTACTTATATTGCAAACCCTAGTAAAAATATCTTTAAAAGTTACCAATCATTGCCTTTAGAGTAACAGGCTATATTTTCCCCTTATTTTACAAAACAAATGGGACAATAAGATACTGAGAAGGCAACCTCAGTGATAGGAACAGATGTTGTCTGCACCACACTTAAAAAGCAGTATTTCCTTAAGGGTGAGATCCTGAGGTTGTCTCTTGGTAACTATTAGTCCAACACTCAACATTTAGTCCTGGCATTACAATCAGACACATGTAAAAATTAGCCAGCGATTGAATCCTGAAGAATCACATTACCTGTTAACATTTAATACAGAGTAAAATTGAGCTTTAAACTTCTATGAATAAACTATTGCAGGAATCCCTTGATTTTATTCCAAGGCTCTGCTGTTTCCTTTATGCCACCTTTTCAGAGGAAGGAGATCAGATAGATGACTCTCTCATTAGAAACACCCCTGCTGAGCTCCTGATCTGTAGATGTGGAAAACCATGTGCAACAGTGAGAAGAATATGCTACCTGATAGCACCACCTAGGAAAGATACAGAAGTGACAGTCTAACTAGAAGGTAGTTAAGCACTTGTTAATTTGCTCATCTTTAGTCACCTAAATCCAAACTACATCAATACCACAGACTGCATTTTTTTTCACGAGTCTGTTATTTTAAAGTACACAGCATATTCAATCTCTGCTGCTTTCAAGAGTCAATCCTGCTTTCGCAATGCTCGATTTACTTAAGAGGAAGTAGTCTGCTGACACATCAGTACAATCCATCATTAGGACATGCTTTTCATATCCTGAAACAAAGTCTGGATACAAATGTATCATGCTGATCTCCTCCAAAAGTACTCAGGCAGAAACACTTAAAGGATTTTCTTCTTTTGCAAATAAAGCTTATAAACTGCCAACCTTAACCTTGTACTAAAAAAACTGCAGTCTATCAAGTTCATCTTATCAGGCTTTAATGCCCAAGTATAAACTTCATATATAAGCTTATAAGCTGAAATATAGGAAATTATATATATAAGTGTATGCATTCATGTGTGCATACACACACTGCTACAGAGCAGCTTTACATAACAAAGAAAAGGACTCTATTTCAAAGGAAGTTCCCAATTTCAACGAAGGTAAGACACAACCTCAAGACAGACACGCTCTACACTTCAGGGCACCTTACCTCTGGGAGACACCTCTTTCCCCACGACCAAGCAAAGCTCACCAGTTAAGAGACCATGCACGGGTTCTGCTCTATCTCTGCACCATCTACTTCAGAAACAAGTGATCCCACCGACTAGCCGTCGAGACAGGCCGGTAGAAGGGCACCTTCACACGCATGGCCCAAGTTCGGACAGCCACGGGACACGTGTGAACCTGTCCTCAGCTCCGTGCTCCGCCACCAACAGTGCCTGCACCACAGCACTCCCCGCTCCACACACACACACCAGGAGTGAGTCTCTGCCGCCTCGTCCGCCTCGCACCGGTAGCCAGACAACTCACTCCCCGCCCCCTCAATCCCTCCCCCGAGACCAGAACCGAACTCGGAAACCGCTGAGCCGCACCTCGTAAAAGGCCTGCACCATTCCCACCAACACCCACTGCTGCCCCATGCCAACTACCACCATCACATCCGCCCATTTCCGCATCTGCGACACGCCCCAGCATCGCCGTCGTACGTCAAAGTGAGAGGTGGGGACGCGAACCAGACCCAGGGCGAACGCCCTCTCCCGTCCGGCAGGCGCCTGATGCCACTTAGGAGGCGCAAGGAAGGGTAGGAGCGAGGGGAAGCAGGAGGGCTGTGTGCTGCCGGTACCACAACCCTGGTGTTGTCCTAAAAGCGGCTTCGCTGCCCAGTGAGTAATGAGCCAACAATCCCACATGCAAGAGAGACATTTACTCCTTTATTTCAGAGTTGCACAAGGCCAGGTGCTCGGTGGTTTCCCACAAACTGAGCACACCCTCCCGAATTTCCAAAGTGTATTTACACACTCAGTAATCATCCCAAGTACATCCCTCTTACACTGATTGCTTAGTAATTTACATGCAATTATAATATTGCTTACTCATCATATCTACTATTACGCATGCTCAGGGGAAGGGTCTTCACCTGGGCAAGGGTCTTTTTGACCTATGAGCATGATTTTGAGTATTATAATGAAGGCAGTTCACTTAAGGATACGTGGACCTTGCGTTTTCCTGCCAAGTCTGGAATGGGTAAAAAACATTCTCATGTTAATGAGTAGCTGGTTGTCTCTGGTTAAAGAATGATAAATGTCTGCTCTACTGCTCATTTTCCTCCTGTCCTACCAAGATACAGGGGACATCTGTTCTACTTAGTTTTAAACAAGATGAATCATCCTAATCCTGCAACACTGGGTGGATAGCTACCTCCCCAGGGTGGGGCGGGTACCTGAGGTGAGCAAGGTGCCAGGTGTGGCTGTCCCTTAAGCCCTGCCCTTGCGGTGAAGCGGTGTGGCATCTGGGTAAGCCGTTAAAAAGCACGCAAAGTGCCCATGTGGGGAGGAGGGGTGGGGGTGGTCCTGTCCTGTCCTGTCCTGTCCTGCAGGCTGGGAGCAGCTCAGGCTGTGCTGTGAGGGGGTTCCTCAGCCACCGGCTGCCGCCACCACTCCTGTTGCTTAACCGGGCAGTGGGGTCACCATGGCAGGGGCCTGGGCTGTTCTGCAAGACCCTCACGCAGCTGAAGCATGCAGCCCCCAGATCTGCCCTGGCTGTAAGTTGCATGGCAGTGTCTCAGGGAGTGTGTCTAGCTTCAGGAGCAACTGCTAAGAACCAAGGGAGGAAGTAGGGAGCACAAAGGAGGAGAGTGAAGAGAGCCATGCTTTTCTCTCTCCCGCACCATGCCACGCCCGTTCCCCGTCCAGTTCCCGGCCCAGAGGAGGGGGGGGGGGGGGGGGGAATCACCTAAATCATTGGATTAGTTCAAGCAACAGCCCCGCTCCGAGCTGCATGTGAAATCTCAAAGGGAACCTCTCATATAACTTTTCTTAAGTTTTGTAATGGTGGCTTATAAATGTGTTTTTTTGTTTGCTTGTTCCCCCCCCCCCTTTTTTTTTTCTCTCATAGTGCTGGTATAATTATGAGCTTGGGAACAAACAATTTTCCAATTGTTTCTCCTCAATAGTTAACAAATTATGGTTATCTCCTCTAACAACTTAAAATCTCTCTTTTATTTGGAGTCCTTGATCAAGGAGTGAGGCTGGACTAGAAAGATGTATATTCTTTCAGTTTTCTAATAAATGAAATTAATTATCAACTGAACTTATATAAGAAGATAAACTTTAATGTATTTGTATGTTCTTTGGCATTTCTATTTCAAAAGCAGTATTCGCACAGACTCACAGAATGGTTGAGGTTGGAAGGGACGTCTAGAGATCATCTAGTTCAAGCCCCCTGCTCAAGCGGGGAGACCTAGAGCATGGGACACAGGATCGTGTCCAAGTGGGTTTCGAAGATCTCCAGAGAAGGAGACTCCACAACCTCTCTTGGCAACCTGTTCCAGTGCTCTGTCACCCTCACTGTCAAGAAATTTCTCCTTAAGTTCCTGTGGAACTTTTGGTGCTTTAGTTTGTGGCCGTTTCCTCTAGTTCTGTCGGCGGCCACCACTGAAAAGAGGCCAGCACCATCCTCCTCACTGCCTCCCTTGAGGTATTTATAGACACTGATCAGGTCCCCTCTCAACCTTCTCTTCTCCAGGCTGAACAGGCCCAGCTCCCTCAGCCTCTCCTCATACAGCAGATGCTCCAGGTGCCTGATCATCCTTGTAGCCCTGCGCTGGACTCCCTCCAGCAGCTCCACATCCCTCTTGTACTGTGGAGCCCAGAACTGGACACAGTACTGCAGGTGAGGCCTCACGAGGTCTGAGTAGAGGGGCAGAATCACCTCCCTCGACCTGCTGGAGACGCTCTTCTTAATGCACCCCAGGATCCCATTGGCTTTTTTGGCCACGAGGGCACACTGCTGCCTCATGGTCAACTTATTGTCCATCATGACACCCAGGTCCTTCTCTGCAGAGCTGCTCTCCAGAAGGTTGGTCCCCAGCCTGTATTGATGCATGGGGTTATTCCTCCCCAGGTACAGGACATTGCACTTGGCCTTGTTGAACTTCATGAGGTTTCTCACCACCCAGTTATCCAGTCTGTCCAGGTCCCTCTGGGTGGCAGCACAGCCCTCTGAGGTATCAGCTAGTTCTCCCAGTTCCGTATCATCAGCAAACTTGCTGAGGGAGCACTCTGTGCCTTCATCCAGGTCACTGATTAATAAATTGAACAGGACTGGACCGAGGACTGACCCCTGGGGGACACTCGGCAGAGAGCTTCCGCCAGGAAGACTGTGGCGACCCAGACTGAACCGCCACAGAAAGACGCAGCGGTCCAGGCTTCTGGCTGCGGGGAATGCCTGGGCCTCTCCATGTTACCGGGGAGTGGCGAAAGCACAGCCTGCCTTAGGTGTGAGCAGGTGGATGACCTGCTCAGCCTGGTGGCGGAGCTAAAGGAGGAGGTAGAACGACTGAGGGCCATCAGGGAATGCGAAAGGGAAATAGACTGGTGGAGCTGCATCCTGCAGTCTTCCCAGGAAAGCTACCCTGAGAACTCCCCAATTCAGTCAGAAAGTCCAGTGCCCTCTTGCCCTAGGGTAGAGGGGGTGGACTTAACAGTTTCCAGGGACGACCAACAATGGAAACGGGTCCCCACTCGAGGTGGCAGAAGATCCCCTCCACAGCCCACCTCACCTCCACCGGTGACCACGTTCAACAGGTACGAGGCCCTGGAACATGTGAATCAGATAGAGGAGGCCTTGAACCAAGGCCTGTCTAAGGGCATCTCTACAGAGGGGCAGTCTAATCCAAGCAGCAAGGCTGCTCCCCCTAAAGTGAAAAGGAGCACCCGGAAGAAGCGGCGGGTGATCGTCGTGGGTGACTCCACGCTGCAGGGCACGGAGGCACCGATATGTAGACCGGACCCCTCATCCAGAGAGGTCTGCTGCTTGCCTGGGGCCAAAATAAAGGATATCACAGAAAGGCTCCCAAGAATAGTTCAGGAGTCGGACTATTATCCTCTACTATTGATTCATGTGGGTGCTAATGATGCCATGGGGAAAATGAGGGACGTCAAGCAAGACTTCAGAGCCCTAGGGATGGCCATCAAAGGTACAGGTGCCCAGGTGGTGTTCTCCTCCATTCTGCCAACGAGGGGAATGGACTCAAGGAGGAGAAGGCGAATATGGCAGCTTAACAACTGGCTGCGCCGCTGGACCTGGCAACAGGGTTTCGGCTTCTACGACCATGGGTCTCTGTTTGATGACCAACAGCTAGTGGGGAACGATGGTACTCATCTTAGCAAGAGGGGCACACGTCTCTTTGCAAAAAGGCTGGCCAACCTGGTTAGGAGGGCTTTAAACTAGGCAAGAAGGGGGAAGGGGAGTGGCACACTGACGCGGCAAGCAGTACCGCACAGCCCAGGTCAGATGGCGTCCAGCGGGAGTATGGTAGTGGGGAAGTGAGGGTAGGAAATGATCACAGAGGGTCCTCTTTCACCCCTCCTGGGAAACCTGTGGCCTCTGTTGCTTCCCTGAAATGCCTGTATACCAATGCGCGAAGCATGGGGAATAAGCAGGATGAACTGGAGATCTGTGTGCGGTCCCAGCGTCATGATCTCATCGGAATCACAGAGACGTGGTGGGATAGCTCGCACGACTGGAGCGCTGCCATGGAAGGCTATGTGCTCTTTAGGAAGGACAGGCTGGGAAGGCGAGGTGGTGGAGTTGCTCTTTATGTGAGAGAGCAACTGGAATGCATGGAGCTCAATCTGGGAGTCGAGGATGAGCGAGTTGAGAGCTTGTGGGTAAGGATTAGAGGGCAGGCTAATGTGGGAGACACTGTGGTGGGTGTCTGCTACTGGCCACCTGACCAGGACGAGGAGGTTGATGAGGCCTTCTATAGGCAGCTGGATGTTGCCTCACGGTCACAGGCCCTGGTTCTCATGGGGGACTTCAACTACCCCGACATCAACTGGGAGGACAACACAGCCAGGCATAAGCAGTCCTGGAGGTTCCTGCAGAGCGTCGACGATAACTTTTTGACGCAGGTTGTGGAGGAGCCGACGAGGAGAGGTGGGCTACTGGACCTCGTGCTATCAAATAGGGAGGGCCTAGTAGGAGATGTTAAGGTGGGGGGTAGCCTCGGCTGCAGTGACCATGAGTTGGTGGAGTTCAGGATCCAACGAGGAGGAGGCAGGGCTGTAAGTAGCCTTGCGACGATGGACTTCAGGAGGGCCAACTTTAGCCTCTTCAGAGACCTCCTCGGTAGAATCCCATGGGCTAGTGCTCTAGAAGGCAGGGGGGCCCAAGAGAGCTGGTTAGTTTTCAAGCGGCACTTCCTCCACGTCCAGCAACAGTGCATCCCTGTGTGTAGGAAGGGAGGCAGAGGGGGCAGGCGACCTGCGTGGATGAGCCGGGAGCTTGTGGCAATGCTCAAGCAGAAGGCAGCGGTATACAGAATGTGGAAAAAAGGACAGGCCCCCTGGGAGAAATACAGGAACATAGTCAGGGAATGCAGAGATGCGACAAGGAAAGCTAAGGCACGTCTGGAAGGCAAGCTGGCAAGGGACGTTAAAAATAACAAAAAAAAATTCTTCAAATACATTAACAGCAAAAGGAAGATCAGGGAGAACGTGGGTCCGCTGGAGGACGGGATGGGCACCTTGGTTACAAATAACACAGAAAAAGCAGAGTTGCTCAATGCCTTCTTTGCTTCGGTGTTTACCAAGGGCAGCCCTTTAGAGCCCCAGGCCCTAGAGGCAAGAGAAGAAGCGGGTGGAGAGGAAGACTTGCCCTGGGTAGAGGAAGATTGGGTCAGAGAGCACCTAAGGAACCTCGATACCCACAAATCCATGGGCCCTGATGGGATGCACCCCAGAGTGCTGCGGGAGCTGGCAGATGCCATAGCTAAGCCGCTCTCCATCATCTTTGAAAGATCCTGGAGAACGGGGGAGGTGCCGGAAGACTGGAAGAAGGCCAATGTCACGCCAGTCTTCAAAAAAGGCAAGAAGGAGGACCCAGGCAACTACAGGCCAGTCAGCCTCACCTCCATCCCCGGAAAAGTGATGGAACGGCTCATACTGGCTGTTGTCTCCAGGCACATGGAGGACAAGAAGGTGCTCAAGAGTAGTCAGCATGGATTCACCAAGGGAAAATCTTGCTTGACTAACCTGATAGCCTTCTATGATGAAATGACCGGCTGGATAGACGAGGGGAGAGCGGTGGATGTCGTCTATCTCGACTTCACCAAGGCTTTTGACACCGTCCCTCACAACATCCTCCTGGGCAAGCTCCGGAAGTGTGGGATAGATGAGTGCACAGTGAGATGGATTAGGAACTGGCTGGATGGCAGGGCCCAGAGAGTGGTGATCAGCGGTGCAGAGTCTAGTTGGAGGCCTGTGGCTAGTGGGGTCCCCCAGGGGTCAGTCCTTGGTCCAGTCCCGTTCAATTTATTCATCAATGACCTGGATGAAGGCACAGAGTGCTCCCTCAGCAAGTTTGCTGATGATACAAAACTGGGAGGAGTAGCCGATACCCCAGAGGGCTGTGCTGCCATCCAGAGGGACCTGGACAGACTGGACAACTGGGCGGTGAAAAACCTCATGCAATTCAACAAGGCCAAGTGCAAGGTCCTGCACCTGGGGAGGAATAACCCCAGACACCAGTACAGGCTGGGGACCGAGCTTGTGGAGAGCAGCTCTGCGGAGAAAGACCTGGGTGTCATGGTGGACGACAAGTTGACCATGAGGCAGCAGTGTGCCCTCGTGGCCAAAAAGGCCAATGGGATCCTGGGCTGCATTAAGAAGAGCGTCTCCAGCAGGTCGAGGGAGGTGATCCTGCCCCTCTACTCAGCCCTGGTGAGGCCGCATCTGGAGTACTGTGTCCAGTTCTGGGCTCCACAGTACAAGAGGGATGTGGAGCTGCTGGAGAGAGTCCAGCGCAGGGCTACAAGGATGATCAGGGGCCTGGAACATCTGCCCTATCAGGAGAGGCTGAGGGAGCTGGGCCTGTTCAGCCTGGAGAAGAGAAGGCTGAGAGGGGATCTAATCAGTGTATATAAATACCTCAAGGGAGGGAGTGCAGAGGACGGTCATGGTCTCTTTTCAGTGGTGGCCACTGATAGGACTAGAGGAAATGGCCGGAAACTGAAACATCAAAAATTCCATAGGAACTTAAGGAAAAATTTCTTAACAGTGAGGGTGACAGAGCACTGGAACAGGCTGCCCAGAGAGGTTGTGGAGTCTCCTTCTCTGGAGATCTTCAAAACCCGCTTGGATGCAGTCCTGCGCCACGTGCTTTAGGTGTCCCTGCGTATGCAGGGGGGTTGGACTAGATGACCTCTAGAGGTCCCTTCCAACCCTAAGCATTCTATGATTCTATGATTCTATGATTCTATGACACGGCTAACTACAGGCCTCCAATTAGACTCTGCACCGCTGATCACCATCCTCTGGGCTCTGCCATGCAGCCAGTTCTCAATCCACCTCACCGTCCGCTCATCTAACACACACTTCCAGAGCTTGCCCAAGAGGATGCTGTGAGGCATGATGTCAAAAGCCTTGCCGAAGTTGAGATAGAGGACATCTACTGCTCTCCCGTCCTGTACCCAGCCAGTCATTCCATCATAGAAGGCTATCAGGTTAGTCAAGCATGATTTCACAGAATCACAGAATGCTTAGGGTTGGAAGGGGCCTCTGGAGATCATCTAGTCCAACCCCCCTGCTCCAGCACGGACACCTGGAGCACATGGCACAAGGTCACATACAGATGGGTTTTGAAGATCTCCGGAGAAGGAAACTCCACAACCTCTCTGGGCAGCCTGTGCCAGGATTCTGTCACCCTCACAGGAAAGAAGTTCTTCCTCACATGGAGGTGGAACTGCCTGTGTTTCAACTTACACCCATTACCCCTTGTCCTGTCACCGGCCACCACGGAGAAGAGCCTAGCCCCATCTTCCCTACAATCACCCCTCAGGTACTTGAATATGTTGATCAAATCTCCTCTCAGCCTTCCTTTTTCCAGACTAAACAGGCCCAGCTTGCTTAGTCTTTCCTCATATGACAAATGCTCCAGTCCCTTAATCATCTTCGTGGCTCTCCGCTGGACACTCTCTGGAAGCTCGATGTCTTTCTTGTACTGGGGAGCCCTTTTTTCCATTCAGAATATCATAGTTCCGTTTCTTTAAATGCAGTCGGGCTAAACAATAAAGGTCTTTTTGGTCCATCAGGGCCAGTTTGGAACAGGTTACATTAAGTAGCATGTTCAGCAAAACCCCATGCAGCTATAAAAGGGTCGTGGGGATGTAGTGGTCCCAGTGACTGAAATGTTTTTAATTCTTCAGTCAGAGTTTTGACTGCCTCTTTATGTTCTAGTTCCCACTTCCAAGGTTTGAGTGAATATAATGGATTGGCAATAATAGAAAATCCACGTACATGCTTTCTCCAGTATCCTAAAGTTCGCATCAATTATAATTCTTTCCTTGATTGGAGCATTTGCAGCTCTTCAATTTTTCTTAAGAAAACTGGAAGAATCACTGCACTGTCAGCTATCCACCAAGTACCCAAGAATTTTATTTCTTTGCTTGGTCCCTGGCATTTTGCAGGTGGTACCTCTATATTAGCTTCAAGTAGGATTTGCCATACTGCTGCCGCTACTTTCCCAACCTTTTCGGGAGAATCACCCCAAATGAGGAGGTCATCTATGTATTGGTACAATTTCACATCCTGAGGAAGTGAGCCTATCTGCAAAAGTTCAGCCAGTGCAGCATGTGCAATAGTAGGTGAATGTTTATACGCTTGTGGGAGTCGATTGGAAGAGAAAGAGGAAAGGTCCCAAGAGCACCATCAGATTGCATGTTTAAAATACTAGTTCTCTAAGATTAGAGAAAGAAAAATGACGGCTTTAAAAAAATCTACCTTCTCTCCATAATTCACAGAATGGTTGAGGTTGGAAGGGACCTTGAGAGATCATCTAGTCCAACCCCCTGCTCCAGCAGGGACACCTAGAGCACGGGGCACAGGGTCACATCCAGGCAGGTTTGGAAGACCTCCAGAGAAGGAGACTCCACAACCTCTCTGGGCAGCCTGTTCCAGGGCTCTGTCACCCTCACAGGAAAGAACCTCTTTCTCATATGGAGATGGAACTGCCTATGTTGCAATATGTACCCATTACCCCTTGTCCTGTAACTGGCCACCACCGAGAAGAGTTTGGCCCCATCCTCCCTACATTCTCCCCTCAGGTATTTGCACATGTTGAGAAAATCCCCTCTCAGTCTTCCCTTCTCCAGGCTAAACAGGCCCAGCTCGCTCAGTCCTTCCTCATACAATAAAAGCTCCAGTCCCTTAATCATCTTTGTCACTCTACAATGGACCCTCTCTAGAAGTTCCACCTCCCTCTTGTGCTGGGGAGCCCAGAACTGCTCCCAATACTCCAGGTGTGGCCTCATCAGAGCTGAGTAGAGGGGGAGGATCCCCTCCCTCCACCTGCTGGCAGCACTCCTGATGCAGCCAGGATCCCATTGGCCTTCTTGGCCATGAGGGCACATTGCTGACTCATGGTTAACTCGTTGTCCACCAGGACTCCAAAATCCCTCTCCATGGAGCTGCTTTCCAGCAGGTCAACCCCTAATCTGTCCTGGTGCCTGGGGTTCTTCCTCCCCAGGTGCAGGACCCTGCACTTGTCCTTGTTGAACCTCATGAGGTTCCTCTCTGCCCAACTCTCCAACCTGTCCAGGTCCCTCTGAATGGCAGCACAGCCCTCGGGAGTGTCAGCCACTCCACCCGGTTTGGTGTCATCTGCAAACTTGCTGAGGGTGCCCTCTGTGCCCTCATTCAAGTCATTGATGAAGAAGTTGAAGAGCACCGGACCCAGTACTGACCCCTGGGGAACACCACTGGCCACAGGCCTCCAGCCAGACTCGGCCCCATTTATCACCACCCTCTGGGCTCTGCCATCCAGCCACTCCTCAATCCACTTCACAGTCCACTCATCCAGTCCACACTTCCTAAGCTTTCCCATGAGGATGTTATGTGTCAAAAGCCTTGCTGAAGTTGAGGTAGACAACATCCACAGCTCTCCCATTGTCCATCCAGCCGGTCACCTCATCATAGAAGGCTATCAGGTTTGTCAGACAAGACTTCCCCTTAGTGAATCCATGCTGACTCCTCCTGATCACCTTCTTTTCCTTGACATATCTAGAGATGGTCTCTAGGATGAGCTGCTCCTGCTTCCAGGGACAGAGGTGAGGTTGACCAGCCTGTAGTTTTCCGACTCCTCCCTCTTGCCTTTTTTGAAGACTGGAGTTGGCTTTCTTCCAGTCCTCCGGTACCTCCCCCACCCTCCATGACCTCTCAAAGATGATGGAGAGAGGCTGAGCAATGACCCCTGCCAGTTCCTTCAGCACTCTTGGGTGCATCCCATCTGGGCTCATAGATTTATGAGTGTCCAGTTTGCCTAAATAATCCCTAGCCCAATCCTCCTCAACCAGCGGAAAGTCCTCCTCTCTCTTGGTTCTCTCTCTTGTCTCCAGGCTCAGTACATGGGGACTGGCCTTAGCAGTAAAGACAGAAGCAAAGAAGGTATTTAGTAACTCTGCCTTCTCTGCATCCTCTGCCACCAAGGCACCCTCCCCATTCAGCAGTGGACTAACATTTTCCCTAGTCTTCCTCTTGCTGATGATGTATTTGTAGAAGCCCTTCCTGCTGCCCCTGCCATCTCTCGCTAACTGTAATTCCAAACGGGCCTTGGCCTTCCTCATTGCATCCCTCATAAGGACCAGGGCTTGGGATTGTGAGGCTTATTGCAGCTGCCTGTAGAAGGCCTCATCCACTTCCTCTTCCTGGTCAGGAGGCCTGTAGTAAACTCCCACGACAGTGGCACCCCTGTTGTCCTGCCCTTTAATCTTCACCCACAGGCTCTCAACCTGCACTGCGTCCTCCCCGATGCTGAGCTCCATACGTTCCAGTTGCTTTCTCACATAAAGAGCAACTCCGCCACCTCGCCTTCCTGGCCTGTCCTTCCTGAAAAGCCTCAAGCCATCCATGGCCACGTTCCAGTCATTATAGCAGTCCCACCATGTCTCAGTAATTGCAATGAGATCATGGCCCTGCAATTGCACATGCATCTCCAATTCCCCTTGTTTATTCCCCATGCTGTGTGCATTTACATAGAGGCATTTGAGTTTGGCACCCAATGTGCCTCTCTTTCTAGCTGGGGCAGCTGGAACTTGGCCATGTGGTCCTTCAGGAGTTCTCTTGTTTTCCCATCTCGCCTCTTCAGGCTTAAGGCACCCTTCACAGGCTATGGAGTTAGGCAGCTGTGAGTGGCATGGCAGGCCATCACCTACCCCATAACCCGTTTCCCCGATGATACCCCCCTCCCCCCTTGAATCTAGTTTAAAGCCCTCTCGATGAGCCCTGCTAGCTCATGTTCCAGGGCTCTCTTCCCTCTTTGAGAAAGATGGATCCCATCAGATTCCATCATGCCTGCCACTCTGTAAGGCTTCCTGTTGCCGAAGAAAGCAAAGTTGTGGCAATGACACCAGCCACCGAGCCACGTGTTAATGGACCATGTCCTCCTATTACTTTCTATATTGCTGCCATCACTGGGAAGAATGGAAGAGAATATGACCTGCGCTCCTGAGTTCCTAACTGTCTGCCCCAGTTCCCTAAAGTCCCTTTTGATCGCCCTCAGGCTGCGCATTGCTGCTTCTTCTCCTCCCACATGTAGGACCATCAATGGATAATAGTCAGGCTGGGAAGTATCTGCGTGACATCCTTAAACCGGGCCCCAGGAAGGCAGCAGACCTCTCTTAGGGGAGGGTCACGCCTACATATCTGACCCTCCATGCCCTGAATTGAGGAATCACCCACGACTATATCCCGCCTTTTCTCCCTCATATCTGTGGTGACAATACGTGGAGTTTGTCTTTCTGACTGTGTTCCTATTTTTGGAGGAGAGGGATTCTCACCTTCCCTATCTACTGAGTGCCCTTCCTCCTCCAGGGCCTTGTATCTATTGGCCAGGGGTACCGAATTGGGTAAGATGGGAGGTGTTTTGTTTTTTTCCCACTACGAGCCTGGACTTTGATCCATCCATTATGGGGTTGTTTTCTTCCCTCTTGCGTTAGCTGGGGGATGGAGCCTGTGGTCGATCGCTGTGGTGTGCTTCTCAGTACCTGTCCCTGTTTCTCCCTGACTTACAAATACTTCTTAGCCTTTCCACCTCCTCTCATAGCTCCACTGCCATGTTGAGCAGATCTTTCACCTGCTTGCACCTCACACAGCTGCTCTCCATGCTGTCCAAAGGAAGTGTCAGTCTATGGCACTCCTTGCAGCCTGACACCTGGACAGCCTCATGCTTTACCAGTCGATCAGTCTGGGTGCCCGTCTCCTTCTCAGTAGCGGCCCTCTGACAAGTAATTGTCATAGTAGATGCGCCGGGGAGGCCCCTGCTGCACACCCTGCCTGCGCGAACTGCCGTTCCACGCCCTGGCTGGTGCACCACACTCCCGGTCGATAGCGTTCCCTGGGGGCGGCTTTTGTAAGCGCGGGGCTTGGGTCGTCTACCCTGCTGACTCCGCCCTCGCTGCGTCAGCGCCGCCTGAGGCTAGGGGGGCCTCGCTCACCCTACTCTGAGGCTTGCTCTTCACTACGCGGCTTCTGGCCGCCGATTTAGCTCCTCTCGGAAGGGTCTCACGGCGCGAGCGTCCGCTCCAGAGTCGTTACCTACGAGGAAACGTAGGTAGAGGACGGGAAAAGCAGCCTCTCCTTTTAAAGGGCCCCGCCTCACAGCGGATCAGTGCGCACTCTGCAAGAAAAAGGGACACTGGAAAAATGAAAGTTCACAAGCAGAAATGTTGGACCCTGCTCTAAAGGCAGTCAAATGATGACATCATTGGTTGAAGATTACTGATGGGGACCGGGCGATTCAACCCCAGGTGAAGCTCTGGTTACATTAAGATTGGAGAATGAGAAAATAGAATTTTTGGTAGATACAGGAACTACCTATTCTGTACTTAATACTTGTAAAGGAAATTTTAGCTCTGATACTGTAAGCATGTGGCACAGGGAACAAGGAAATATGGCCTTTTCTTAAACCTCTAAAATTCAAGTTAGGGAAACAATGGATGACTCACCAATTTCTATACATGCCCAACTATCCTAAGCCTTTGATTGGTAGGGACTTATTAAGCAAATTAGAGGCAAATATAATCTTTAAAGATGGGAATGTGCGGTTATTGATACCTGAATCAAAAGCCATGGAGGCAAGTGCTTTTGTGTTACAGGACAAGCAGGAGAAAAATATCCTGATCGAAGTAGAGGATGCAGTGACCTCCCTGGTATGGGCAGAAGAAATTCCTGGTCAGTCCGACCTGGAGGACCTGGTCAAGGTTACACTAAAACCAGGAACTAAGCCAGTAAGAATAAGACAATATCCCCTCAAATTAGAAGCAAGGAAGGGTCTAGAAAGTACAGTAAGTAAGTTTCTGGAGTATGGGTTGTTAATAGAATGCGAATCAGAATATAATACACCGATATTACCAGTGAGGAAACCTAATGGGCAGTATAGATTAGTCCAAGATCTAAAGGCAATAAATCAAATTGTACAAGATATCCACCCAGTAGTGGCTGACCCATATACCTTACTAGCAAATTTAAAGGAGAACCATGGATGGTTCACTGTGCTCGATCTAAAGGATTCCTTCTTCTGCATACCCCTTGATAGAAACAGTCAGGCAAGATTTGCTTTCGAGTGGGAGAGCCCCACTACTGGACGTAAAATGCAACTTACTTGGGCAGTGCTGCCTCAAGGGTTTAAGAACAGCCCAACAATATTTGGCAATCAATTGGCAAAAGAGCTGGAGTTGTGGAAAAAGGAAAACCCAGAAGGAACAATATTGCAGTATGTAGATGACATTTTGTTAGCAGCTGAAACTTGGGAAGAATGTCTACAAATGACCATAAGCCTGTTAAATTTCTTGGTGTGAAATGTTGCAGTTTGAAAGCCGTAGTGGTAGTGGTGGTGGGGGAGGGAAGGAGATATCAAATCAGTATCGGATTCACGAACAGTCTGTCAACTGTAGGTCCGATCGCCTCCCCCCAAACAAGTAGTCGAGTTCACAAACAGTATGATTTATTCAAATGCAACATTTACAAAGCAGGTGTTGGATGTCAGTACAGGAAATTCTCTACTACAGCGTGGGGTTTTTAGCTAGCTCTGATGTACAAATGTGCAATCATCACTCACCCCAGAAGATGGGAGAGGGCTCTCAGTCTCGGGTCTCCTCAAGCGGCGTTCCAGTCCAAGGGGAGGAAAGGGGGATCAGCCCATCAACTGACTCAAGAGTTACGATGGATTCTTCCCTCCTCCTTTTCATCCTTTGTTCACCTTTTATACTTTTCTTTACATTCAGGTGGAGCTTGAGTAACTGGAGTCATACTTAATATTGTTATTGATTGGTGAAAAAGTTTCTCGCTTTCATTTAAAGGTACAATCAATCGAAAATCTAGAGTGCATGCTCAGTGAGGATTGGTCGTACCTCGGAGGCGGGTAACTTTTGAGATGGAGGTGTTTTGACATTATAATGAGCTTATAATGAGCAAAGTTCAAGCAAAGTTCTTCCGAAAGGAGTGATTTGCCACCTTTGCTGGCTCAGCACCCGCCATGTTATCGTATATCTCCTATTAGACAGCCACTGTGTGGCTTATCAGCATCCCAGCACAGGGAGTGCAACAGAGTTTGGCCATGGTGTCTTCACTCCACTCCATCCTCTGTTACTCCCCTTTGCAGCTGCGAGGAGGGCAGATTGTGTTGCCTAGGGAACCATGGAGGAGCAGAGTCCGTGCACACCAGCCATCCTGGAAGTGGCAACTGTGTTATCACCGCAAGCAAGGTTTGTAATGCCAAACCTTCTGTTAGGCCCTAGTTTTCCTCTCAGTTCCTGCTTTCAAACAATTCTTCGACACTTGGAACAAGGAGGATATTGTGCATCGAGAAGTAAAGCTCAGATAGGAAAGGAGACTGTGATTTATTTAGGTCTCGAGATTTCACGAGGACAACAGAGACTGGGAAATAACAGGAAAGAGGCAATCTGCCAAACTCCAGAACCAAGAACTGCATGAGAGTTGAGGGCGTTCCTGGATATGGCCAGCTGGTGTAGACTGTGGATTGTTAACTATGGATTGATGGTAAGGCCCCTTTATGAAACCTTAAAGGAGTTGAAATAGAACCACCTGTTGTGGACCCCTGAATGCCAAGCAGCCTTTAAAAACTTGAAAAGGGCCCTGATGTCGGCACCAGCACTTGGATTACCTGATTTATCAAAGCCCTTTGAGCTGTTTGTACACGAACGGCAACACATGGCCATGGAAGTGCTAACTTGGAAATTGGGGGCATGGAGGAGGGCTGTGGGATACTTCTCCAAACAGCTGGACAATGTGAGTAAGGGACGGCCAGGATGTTTGCGGCCAGTAGCTGCAACCGTCCTTTTGATTCAGGAAGCTAGAAAGTTGGCGATTGGATAGAAGATCACAGTCTATGTGCCCCGTATGGTCATATCTGTTCTGGAATGAAAAGGGAGGACATTGGTTGTCTCCCAGCCGTATGCTGAAATATCAGGTTGTCCTATTAGAACAGGATGATTTGGAGCTTAAAGCTACCACAGCAATTAACCCAGCAATGTTTATGAATTCCAAATTAGGGCACTCTGAACCTCTATATCATGATTGCCTGCAGACTATTGAACATGTGTATTCAAGCAGACAGGATCTAAGGGATGAGCCATTAACTAATCCTGATTTGGAGTTGTTCACAGATGGCAGCAGTCTTGTACGAGGTGGAAGACGGATTGCTGGATACGCAGTAGTTACCACTACCCAAGTGTTAAAGGCAGAGCCCCTCCCTGCCAATACATCAGCACAAAAGGAAGAGTTGGTGGCATTGAGCCAGACTCTCAGAATAGCCGAAGACCAAAAGGTAAATATATGGACTGATTCCAAATATGCGTTTGGAGTGGTCCACGCTCACGGAGCCATCTGGAAAGAGAGAGGGCTGTTATCTTCTCAAGGATCACCCATCAAGTATAAGGAAGAAATCCTTCAGCTTCTACAGGACATAAGATGACCAAGAGAGGTGGCCATAATGCATTGTAAAGCACATCAATTTGGCCAGACAGCAGTACACGTGGGAAACAGGTTGGCTGATAAAGCCGCAAAGGAGGCTGCTGAACAAGGCATCCTGGCTCTGGTACCGGCCAAAAGGATTGAGCTCCCAGAGGTAAGGCCTAAGTATAGTGAGGTGGATAAGAAATTAGCAGCTACACTAAATGCAACATTGACTAATGAAGGATGGTTAGTGACCCCAACGAAACAAATTATTGTCCCTCAGCCAATAATGACTGAGATTGTGGAAAGGAAACACAAAGAAACTCATTGGGGAAGTGAGGCTATGATTTCTAGTTTAGTAAATTCAGTTGTCAGTGTGGGAATGACAGCAATTGTAAAATCTGTGAGTGCAAAGTGCCCCCTATGCCTCAGAAATAACCCAATGAATAGAAAGAGGCCTCCCCCAGGAATTATTAAACAGGGTAATTCCCCTGGGGACTAGTGGCAGATATTGATTTTTTAGAGCTGCCAAGACAAAGTGGTTACAGGTATCTCTTGGTGATAATTGACACCTTTTCAGGATGGCCAGAAGCCTTTCCTTGTCGCACCAACAAGGCACGAGAGGTAATCAAGGTGTTATTGAAAGAAATCATACTCAGGTTTGGTGTTCCAATAGGGATATCCTCTGACCGAGGTCCTCATTTTGTTACTGATATAGTACAACAGCTTGGAAAGGTTCTTGGGATTAAATGGGATCTACATACTCCTAGGAGACCTCAGTCAAGTGGGAAGGTGGAGAGGATGAATCAAACTCTTAAACTACAAATTAGTAAAATATGTCAGGAAACTTCATTGAAGTGGCCACAAGCTTTACCATTAGCCCTCTTGAGAATCAGGATCCAACCTAATGCAAGAAATAAACTTAGTCCATATGAATTACTATATGGGAAGCCTTATCAGGCACGAGAACTCCCTGGAGAAATGCATGTAAAGGTTATTACAGACTTGCAGTTGTACTCAATCTCTTTAGGAAAGATTTTGGCAACTCTTCGGTGGCACATCGTCCTGACAGGACCCCTTGCTCTCGATACTCCAGTGCATTCTTATCAACCAGATCAACCAGGAGATTTCGTCTACGTGAAAGCCTGGAGCTCAGAACCACCGAAGGAGAAGTGGAAAGGACCTTTCCAAGTACTCTTGACAGCCCACGCTGCAGTAAAGGTAGAGGGTATTGAACCGTGGGTTCATTACACAAGATTAAAAGCTGCCCCAGGATACCAGTGCAAATGTACTGAGGACTCCTTGTGTATGATATTGCGAAGGGTTAAAAACTGAAAATCTAGGGAAGCTATGAGATCTTCAGAAAGGGAAACTGATAGATCAGATTCAAAAATAGATCAGATTCAAAAGGTGGTCCGACAGGCCCAAGCCCTTAGAAAGGATATGGAAACAACATGGTTAAATAAGCTTTTAGGGGAAATAGGAGCTATTTCTCTCAATGGATGGTTGTCGTCTTTGCTACAGACTATTTTGATTTTAGTAATTCTAATAATTATAACTTGTGTTATAGTTTGGTGTTGTCCATCAATTATGGTGTGCTGTTCTTGCTGGTGTTGCAGGAGGAACCGAAGGTATTACCGGAATTATGCAGTCTAAGTGCAGTCTAAGTGAGACTCCCAAAGAGACCTTACTTTGGAAGTCTCAAAGGGGGGAACTGTTATGAGAAACCCCTGAAGAGAATGCATCCAAGGACATATTTTCGCTGTTGTTGCTGGAAAATACAGACAAAACAGCAGATGTTCCTGGGACATCATGAGAGAATATGGACAAAACAGCAAAGACCGGTTGAAGATGAAGATAAGGACCACCGTATCTTCAAGGAACTGTCTGGAACTGGGCAGTAGGACCAAAACAGGGCCTCTGAGCCAGAATGGGGCTGTATATGGAAGTGAGTTCCGGGACATCATTGAGTGGACATGGAAAGACAACCACCGAGAGGTCTCAAAAGACCACCAGAGACCACCAAAGGGACAGAGGGCGCATGCACATGAGGGTGGGGTATATTGTAATTAGTTCCAGGAAATAGAATGAATATGTATGATCATTCCTAGAGTTTAATGCGTATGTAGATAAGAGAGTAATAAAAATTTTAACAAGTACACCTTAGGGCATGCACGATAGGTGGAGCTATCCCCCGTGCACCCAGCGCTGCAATAAAGTGAATGCCTGCTTCTTAATATTACATTGGTGTTAAGAGGTTTATTCCCATTTTTCGGTGACACTACCACTGGTGAAGAAGCAATAGAAGAAGGTGAAGGCAGTGCACAAGTAGGAGAGTTAAGAGCAGTAGTTTTAGCTGCACAAAATGGATCAAGGGTTATATATGTAGACTCCTATCCTGTATGGGCTGATGCCACACAATGGCTTTGTCAATGGGAAGCTCTTAATTGGGAAGTAAATAGAACCTCAGTCTGGAGAAAACAGGATTGGCAGCTACTGCCAGATATAGCGAGAAAAACACCATTTAAAATGGGATAGGTAAAAGCTCCTGCTAAGGATAATCAACCAACCACAAAGTAGAAACAAAAGGTAGATGAGTTGATTAAAATTAGGAAAATCACCTTAGATCTAGAATGGTATTGCTTGGGAGAATGGTTACATCAAAAGTTAGGTCACACAGGTAAGGAAACGCTTTACTTTGCTGCACAAAGTAGGGGCTGGCCCACTATTCTCACAGAATGTCCCCAGTGCAGATTAAGGTTGCAAGCGGGTCATCCTGCTAAAGCTTCACCTCTACATATCAATGAGGGGAAACCTTTGTGGTCTACATGGCAAATTGATTATATCGGACCATTCAAATCCTCTGCAGGATATCGATACATCCTCACAGGATTGGAAGTGGTCTCCGGCCTGCTTATGGCAACTAAGTGTAGAAAAGCCAATACGCGGAGTACGGTGCAAGGACTATTGTCTTGGTTCTCACATCTACCTACTCCTGATATTATCCAAAGTGATAATGGCTCACATTTGTCATGTAAAAAAGTGCAAGATTGGGCACAGCAAGAAGGAATTCAGTGGGTATTCCACACCCCATACTATCCCCAATCAAATGGGATGATAGAAAGAGCTAATGCCTTGTTGAAAAAGAGCCTCAATGCACACAAGGCTCAATGGGATACCCGACTTCCCAAAGTGCTCCAACAATTAAATAATCTTTATGGGCCTACTGGAAGCCCTGTAAGCAGAGCATTCTTTGTGAAAACTGAGCTTAGTGCTCAACCTACAGGTAAAAGAATGTCCAACAACATTACAGTCAGGACAGCCTGTGATGGTCAATTTATCATCCATCGGTACTGTGCCTATGACTAACTAAACCTCATGGCCCACTTGCCTGGGAAGCTACTGATAACAGCGGTGCAAAACATAGAATTAGTGCACGATGGATTTTTCCTTCTTTTTTAAAATGGGGTAACCTGTTCATCCTCACTCCACCGAAGCAAGTTTCTATTTTCTCTTGCAGTGGCGTGCAGGATGGCAGATGGAACTCCTGTATTCGTGTTGCTATTCCAAATGCTGGCAATGCTACCCCTTCTGACCTGTGATCGAAGAACCCCAGAGTGGCCATAGTCACATGCTCGTGTTAAGTATACTGGAAGTATGGGAATTAATTCTAATGCCTGCCCCCATTGGAATGAACCTTACATTGGTGAAAAAACTGCTACAACACGATGACTTGTATCAACTACTGAAACACATCCAGGACAATGGACAAAGGACCCTAATTGCCATTCATCATGATACAGAAGAAATACACCGTGTTCTGGAAAGAGTGAAGAAGGATGGAGAACACCATTGGTGGGAAACCCTTCTCGGATGGTCACCAACAGCAACAGGAATTTTTAATCTCATGCTTTATCCAATTGTGATTTTACTAGCATTAGTGTTATTAGCTCTATTACTTATAATCGTATTCTATATAAAGGTTTGATGCATGACAAAGGAAATAACCCAAATTCAGTCACTCAAAACATATAAATTAGTACATAATAGCAATACTTTATGTTGAAAATGTTTACTTGCCATGGACCTGTAAGTGCAAAAATTATTAATACACTATTTATGGCACAGAGGCAAGAGGTGACCATACCACCACTGTGATGATAAGATGAATTGACTATAGGCACGGGGTGGAGTGTGACGGATGTGCTCCTTCCCCAACTCAACCTGACTTCTCACAGGTAGCCCTGTTCAGGTGTTAACCACATTATCTGATGCTGGTGGTTGCCTCCCTGATTTCTTCCCCACTTGGACATTAACCATTAATAACAGTCCTGATGGCTTCATCCTGACTGGGAGATAAGGCTAATTGTGTGTACACCAGCCAAAAGTCCTCTGAAATGAAAGAATGACTATAAGTCAACCATCTTATGCCATAAATATGGGAACAGCCCAAGACCCCAGTGAGCTCTCCTTGCATTGCAGCAGGCTGCACGCCAGGATCTCCCCTTGAGCAGGGATGCCTCTCAAGGATACTCCTTGGGGTTGAGAGATCCTTGCCAGATCCTAACAGATTTGTTGTAAATGACTATTGCACGCTCTCTCTCTCTTTTTGAACTTGTAAACTTTACTGATGTAACTGTGCACAAAATCCTTTAGTCATAAACCTTTGACCGGGTCTGGGACTAGGACTGGATCCAGCCGCACCCAGACTCCTCTCAGAAGGAGTTTGGACAGCAAGGGGGTCCAATCTGAACCTCATGACCCTACGGGAGGGTGTCCTTAATAATTCTGTGTATTATCTTGAACCTCCATGCAGTAACTAATAAGTGACCTTGCCATAGAACCTCATGAAACCATTGTCATTATCAATAAAACCTATTACTATTTCTTTCCCACGAGTGAAGTGCATTGTGTCACTCACCCCCACCACCACTCGTTACGTGACACACATATGAGCAGATTACCTTCCTATTTCAGAAGTGTACTTTAATACAAACAACCACCTTGGAATACAAGTTCTGTTATCTAATTCCTAATTCTCATCTCTCTTCTCTGAGAAATCTTATTTCATTGGAAAAAATCTCCAAGAGCTATTTCCAAGGAAGAGTCATAGAAGCAATGCGGTTTTCCTTTAGATTAGTTTAATTACACCAGATACCATCTACAATATCATCGGCTTTTTGCCTATATTTACTACAGCACTACAGGCTGGATCATGGAACGAAAATAACTAGATTAATGACAGTTTGAAGCTTGGCCTTACACACCTCTCCTAGAGAAAAACTTATGACAAGGGTTATTTACCTAACACTGCAAGAGTTAGAGGAAGATTTATACAGAAGAGACTTCAGAAGTGTATCAAACACATTATTAGCTTTGGACACTAAGGTCTTGTGTTTTGAACCTACAGTTAAATGGAAAGGAACAGCAGAAGAACTGTGGAGATGTAAGAATGCCCTGGCTTCCAGTTATGCTTAAATGGCCAGATACTTCTACTCTGATCTGCCTTTGCTTTTTTCTTCCTCCGCAGTCTCCAGAACTGTGAACAAAAATCAGGCTCCAAGTTTTACTCCAGAATAACTTAACTGCCCCTTTTCAGGCTGCTCTTATTTTGGAGCCAACATTATACCCTTCATGCTTGCACATGGCAGTGATTTTCTTAATTCTACAAGACTGCTAATAGGATTTATAGATACTAGTTAGTGCAGATACCAAAGTTAAAGCTACCAAAAAAAAAAGAAAGAAAGAAAAAAAGAAAAACAGTGTTACACTTCTCTCATTTTAAGAGGTAGATGTTTCTAACCTTCTAGCTCATCATTTCCCACTCTTAAAGGTGTATGTGGCAAAACCTGGAGAGAGTTTATCTTAACAGACGAGGTATTCAGGATTACTCATTTTAAACATGAGAATGCAATGCATATAATGATAATGACAAGGATGATGGGGAATAATCAGGATAGTAAGTGCCCCACCCATGTGATCATAGTCCCTTTAGCATCTCTGTGCTAAAGGGACACTGGGTTTCATTCCATTGTGGAGAAGTCAAAAGGGGCTGTTGCGATCCTCACATCCTTGAGCTATCATGACACTTGGCTCAATACTTTCTGGGTATCCTGAATTGTGGAAGAGGCATTTTCTATAGTGGCACAACATTCTCCCAGCATTTTATTAAGGATTCCACACACTCCTTGTTCCTTTAGTAACAGTATGTCCAGTGCCAACCTGTTCTGTAGCATCAGACCAGCAGCCCTGGTGAGGCTGCACCTCAAATACTGTGCTCAGTTTTGGGCCCCTCACTACAAGAAAGACATCGAGGTGCTGGAGAGTGTCCAAAGGAGGGCAATGAAGCTGGTGAAGAGGCTGAAGCACAGACCTTATGAGGAGCGGCTGAGGGTGCTGGGGTTATTTAGTCTGGAGAAGAGGAGGCTCAGGGGAGACCTTATCGCTCTCTACAACTACCTGAAAGGAGGCTGGAGTGAGGTGGGGGTCGATCTCTTCTCCAGAATAACTGCCCAGAATAGGACAGGAGGAAATGGCCTCAAGTTGCACCAGGGGAAGTTCAGGTTAGACATTAGGAACAATTTCTACATGGAAAGAGTAGTCAAGCATTGGAACAGGCTGGTCAGGGAAGTGATGGAGACACCATCCCTGGCAGTGTTCAAGAAACGTGTAGATGAGGCCCTTAGGGACATGGTTTAGCATGGATGGTGTTGAGAGGCTTACGGTTGGACTCCATGATCTTGAAGGTCTTTTCCAACCATAATGATTCTATGATCAGCTTTGCAGTTTGTTGTGGTTGTTGATCTGATGCTTCAAATGCACGTGCAATCCAATTGCCTACAGTGGAGACCCAATACATTAATGCCTCAATCTGGATGTTGTACGAGATAAATAATTTAGGCCAGGCAAGAGAAGCTTCCAAATATATCCCAAATTTATGGGCAGTGCCTTCCTTTGCCTCATGATGAAAGCGACGGTTAGGTTGGGGAAAGGTGTAACTGCCATATCTTGTAGGACACATAGTTGGGACAGTGTAGGTACAGAGCAGTCCTTGGTGTTCCAATGGTGATAAGTGCAAATGCCTTATATTATCAGAGCAAACCCACAAAATATGGTATGGAGCTGGGTAGAAATCGGAGTGACAGGATTTACCGGTTTGGGCTATGCCATAATTAGTTAGGTTAGTCAGAGGGCTGCTAATATTGATGGCAAGTATATGTGAGAAGGGCTCTAAAGACAAGTACCCCTTACAGATGCACAATTCCTGAAGGAACTGGCGCAATGCCAGTACCACCCAGACTTCTGAGGGAAAATCATTCCATGACTGATTAGTACATTTGAAAATCTTTTGGCAAGTGAGATGTTGGTTAATGGATCTTTTAGACAGGGAGTCAGTGTCCCAGCAAATTGGGGTATCATAGTGCCAAATGAGTTTGTACTCGTACTCATTTGTGGGAAACTGAGAAACCGTGAGAAACTGTGGGAAGCTGTGGGAACGGTGAAAGTTAGGAGTGAGAAACTATGAAAGTTAGGAATAACAGATTAGCAGATAGAGAAACCCAAAACACAGGCCGGGCGCACCGATCTCTGGTTGGTTACCTGTTGTCCGTTAGCAGGATTAGACCCAGATAGCAATAGAGTCAAGGAATTGGCTGGAGGCAGGGGGAGGGGGCGCGTGGACAGTGTATGTTCACATACTCGGAGAATATATAAGTTTGGTCTGATGCTCAATAAAATGGCTTCTGGCTTCTGGTCCTAAACCTTAAGCCCCTGCTCCTTCGATGATTTCCCACACTCATTGGTTAGTTGCGATCTAATATTCTCGCCAAAGGGGGAACGACTGTGTTGAGCTGTGGAATTCCAAAGGGACCATGCATGTAGTTCGGAGAACTACAATTTGGGTTTACACACCATAATTACTATGAGAAATAACAATGAAGAGAAAAATGGACGTTGTACATCCAAGATCTACGTAACCTTCCCAATTCCCCCACACAGCGGAGTTCACCATATTCAATGTAAACATGCTAGAGAGAATTCAGTCCAGCAGCACAGACATAGCACTTTGCCATTGTAAGAATCACTGTAAGAGAGAAAAAAAAACTTGTCTCCATGGAGTGAGGCTGAACAAGTTACCCCATTTGGAAAGAAGGAAAGAAGGAAAGAGACCTCGTCATCGTGCACTGATTTTGTACTACTGTTACCAGTAGTTTCCCAGATTCATAAGCTTAATGGAATCAAAATTGACTTTCCTGTTTAAGGGATGCTCAGGAGGGATAGGTAACTTCGTTTGAATTTAAAAGTCAGGGATTAACCCCCGGGAACTAATTTGATTTTAATGGGTTTTCCCGTTTATGTCAGTGGCCTCCCAGGCATATGGACCTTTAGGTTTGGACAATATTAATGATACCATGCCTATTTGTGGAAGTTTAACCATTATAGGTTGTCCTGTTTTTACCAAAATTGGGTTAATTGGAGAAGGTTTATTTCCTTGGTGACCTTCCTCTTTGTGCTTGGAACTTAGGCAAAAAGCTTGTATTTTTGGGCTTTTATTTTTGGTTGCAAGGCTGACCCTTCCAGTGGGCTGGCTCCACTGATGTCCTCATGCAAAAGTAATGTAAGAACTTAAACAGAGAGAGTGTGCTGGAAAACCAAACCAGGCCAGACACCAAAACCCCAGGCAAGAAGACATCATGGTTGTCTGATAGCTACACGTCTCATTTGTCTTGTTTTGTTTTGTTTTCATAGAATCATAGAATGCTTAAGGTTGGAAGGGACCTCTAGAGGTCATCTAGTCCAACCCCCCTGCACACGCAGGGTCACCTAGAGCACGTGGCGCAGGACTGCGTCCAAGCGGGTTTGGAAGATCTCCAGAGAAGGAGACTCCACAACCTCTCTGGGCAGCCTGTTGCAGCGCTCCGTCACCCTCACTGTTAAGAAATTTTTCCTTATGCTCCTGTGGAACTTTTGATGCTACAGTTTGTGGCCATTACCTCTAGTTCTGTCGGTGGCCACCATTGAAAAGAGGCCAGCACCATCCTCCTCACTGCCTCCCTTGAGGTACTTGTAGACCCTGATCAGGTCCCCTCTCAGCCATCTCTTCTCCAGGCTGAACAGGCCCAGCTCTCTCAGTCTTTCCTCATTTGTTTGTTTGTTTTTGTTTTTCTTTTCTCTGATGCCCTTTCCCTTGTGTCTCCATGCAGGCAAGCTCTATTCAGAACCAAATGCAGTCCAAGGGGGGCTATGGAGGCAGCATGCCTGCAAATGTTCAGATGCAGCTTATAGATACAAAGGCAGGATAACCTTGGGGAAACCTTTCCAGTAAGTGTGGCTCGCTTGCTTTTTAGGCACTGGCATAATAGTAAGGAAGAAGGTGCTGCCGCATGTTGGAATAAGCTCCCTATCAATAGCTGCATCCTTACGATGCACTATTTCAAAATGTGTTTCTGGGTAGAAGGTTTGGTATCAAAGCATTCAAAATTCAGTTTAACACGTTTTCTGTGTTGCAGGTTTATGTGAGTTCCTGTGTCCCCTCTTTGCCTTGGTGACTGCTTTCTGTGTTCATGACAAGAGAGAAGTGATGGCTCGTTATTCATCTGATGTGATTACTCCAGTGAAAAGTTTCTGTTCTGCTCTGATGATGGCATTTCTCAGATTGGTCCTACCGTGCCTTTCAGTGGCATGCTCACATTGGCCTCTACCAGCCCTACAGACGTAGAGCTGTTTAAGATCGTTGTGTTGGGTTTTTTTGGTTGTTTGGTTTTTTGGTTGTTTTTGTTTTCACATTAACTGTAGCTTCCCTCACCCTTCTCACAAATACGAATGCACAGCATTCAGGTGCTCTTTATTCTCTGCTCAAGTAAGTTAGAATTGATTAAGTTTCCATTAATATTTTTAATCTCTCATTGTTCATATACATTGTTCATATACAGGCACCAAGTCATGCTTGTCTCCGAAAGAGGGCTTGTAACTTAGCTGCTTCAGAGTTATGTCTTTTTTTTTTTTTTCAGTTTTTACCCAACTGGTCTTGAAATAATAAAGAGCGAGCTTGCATTCATAAGGCATTTGTTGTAAATATTCAAAATATTTATTTTGAAAGAGCTGACCTCGAGACTGTACACCAGTGTAGTATCTAAGTGTTATGGAAGCGCTTTAGTCTATTAAAAAAAACATGTTTGGCTGCTGCTTTTTCCTTTTACAGGTGTTTTTGTTGTTTTGTTTTTGTTTTTGTTTTTTTCTATTGATTTTAGGTGTAGGGTCATTTCCAGTAGCAGCATGTCAAACTGCTTGCAGTATTAGCTGAAGTTTAGTAGACCTCTCTAGGTAGTTGGCAGCTTCTGTGTGCTAAATATTTTGGGGCTGTGGAAGTTGCTAAGAGCAGCATACTAATCTGGCAGAACAGATGCCAGCAAAAATAACATGCAGGGTTACTTTTTACTAAGTCAGTAAAAAGCCTTTTGCTCAGGTTTTGAAGCATGTTTCTCTTTCACACATTGTGAAAATTGTATTTTAATATTGCACTGTTTCCAGATGATCTCTGTAAATGGTCTTTTTTTTTTTTTTTTCTCCCTTCCTTCTTGTTTTGTTGGTGGTTTGAAACAAGTCAATTGTTTGAATCCTGATTGAGTTTTAATGGTGAGGGGGAGAGAGGGAGGGAGGGAATCATCCTAACGGATAAGGCACCACTAAGCTTACTCAGATTCATTTTTATATGTGCACACACATGTTTATAGATTGCTGTCATAAATGGTTTGTTCTTCTCTTCCCATCCTTTCCCTGACTTCACATTGCAACAGCTATCAGATTGATTTTTAAACACGTACAAACCTGCCTACTGTCATCTCCCAGTTCACAACCAGTAGGCAAAATGCAATGACCATGGAAGTAGTTGGCCTTCCCTAAGGTCCAGTGGCAGGTGTCATTTACCCAGTTGACTAGTTGTGGTTAGGTTAGGTAGTCTTCACAAATAAAGTTATTGATTCGTGACTACACAAGGTCAGGATGCTCAGTTGTCTGGGGTGCGTAAACACATGATAGCACAGTGATTTTTGTTGTTGTTGTTGTTGTTAAGGGCTCAGCATTTCCAATGCCACCTTATCAATGAGTCTTAAATCTGCTATGCTTTTGAAATGATTTTAACTTTGTCATCAGCAACTACGGCTGAAATTTGCTTGCTGAAGCTATATTGCCTTTGTCAAAATTTCTTCAGCTCAATATCCAGAAAAAAAGAAATTTGACGTTTTTATAACAAACAGGCATACTTTTTTGCACATTGTGTTTATTCTTGAATAAAGTCAGTTCGGTATTGGCTTGTAGATATTAAAAGGAAAGTATTGACTTTGATTCAATACATTTTTTCTTTCAGTTGGTGGCTTACCCTTTTTCTAAGTTACACTATGGAAAAACATTTGCATCCTACAGCCAAACTGGTGGGGGAAATTCTGTAACCTATTGTAAGTATTGTAAGTAACCTATTAGTGTGAGAAGAAAAAGTAATTTGCAGGCTTCAGTGTTTTTTCATGCCACTCGACTCTTTTGTTGCCAAGTCAATTAAACCTTAATTTTATAAGCAGTTTTGTTTAATTGATTTAGTGTGTTTACCAGGGGCCTCTGCAAGGATCTTAGAGAGAAAGTTTCTTAATATGAAACAAATCCTAAACCTCTCATGCAGGTTTTCCCCCTTATGGGTTTCCTTCTTGTTTGCTCTTGATGGTGATGCAGGTTATTTTATTGTGGTGATCTGTAGAAGACCTATTAAATACAGTATCACAGTAATACATACATCCCCATTAAATCTACCTGTAAGGCACAGTATAATCTACTCTGCATTTTGCTTAATTCATTGCTACTTATGTTTGACACTCCAAGTTAATTCCTCAAGAACCAATTTACTACTTTAAACTCATGCTAAATTTTTTAAAGAAGGATACTGAATTATCTGTCATATTGATAAACTATTGAAGTTGCCAGTTAAAGAAAAAAAGATAGTTGTACAACGAAAGAAAGAAAAATCAAGACAAAACCATGAGATGAGGATCAACTGCAAAACTCTTTTTAATAGTTAAGATTATCAAAGATTTATAAAGTGTACCCTGGTGAAAGAGCCAATCGAGTAACAGTGATTTAGCCAGAATTCACTACTGTGAATACAGAGCATTCACTACTGAAATAAAGGCAGCTCTCATTTCTAAATGTTTTCACAAATCCAAGAAAGAAAAGTCAAAAAAGAAATAATGCACCCACAAAGCAGCAGGCTTACTAAAGTATTTAAGATGCCTAGAAAAGGAGATACTTTAACCATTTATTAAAATAATTTGGTTGGTCTCTTCAAGGGAAGCTCACGCTTAGTCTTTAGCCTGTTTAGCTGCCTCAAGCAGTAGTACAAGTTAATTTCTGTTGCATCTTTTTAAAATAAGATGCTGAACATAGTCTTGGTCCCAAGTGGCATACATCACGACGTAATTATCCTGACTTGAGTACCCTATTTCTTTGGAGTCTAACTTTTAAGTTTTTACTATTTTATGTGCATAGATTTGAATAGCGCTCCCTCCTAATTAATTGAAACTTTTCTTTTTGTGTGCGTGTGTGTCCCTAAACTTCAGGGGCATTTTGTGTCTGTTAGTGCCTTACTGTGAATCCTGATCTTCATCTTCCTTGAAGAGTAGCTCTGTTACATTGCCTGTTTACCTGCCTGTCCGGGTCTGAAGCCATGCGCAGTGAGCTATTTGGAAATTAAGTGATTCTGAGTATGGCTGAATGATGGTATTTCCAAGCAGGAAGTAAGAGTAAGACTGAATGGAAACTTACCTTTTTTTTCTATGGGTAATGGTCTGTATATTGAAATAACAATAGCTGAATTTTGGTTAAATAAATAAACAATAAACTAACATAACTACAGACCATCCCAAACTTGAGTAAATTCCACTCTAAATGGAAGCCATGTTTCTTGACTCATTGCTATGAATGTATAGCTATGCAGTGTATGGCTGCATTCATTGAAAATCAACCAAAGATGTGACCCACGAAAACATGGTGGAATGTCTTTGCTCTTGACAGATGTTTTATGCGTTATTGACATATATTAAAACAGTGTCTTGGTGAGCATATTTAAAAAAAAAACTGTGATGGGGAAGAATTGCATGTGATCTTGTACTATTTCAGAAGAAGAAAACCCATTCACTTTCACGGTATTCACTTTTTCATCATTTGTGTAATGCAAAGCGCTCAGCGATTCCATATACACATGATCACCTAACTATTGTCAGCTATACAGATGCTCGAATGCATTATTTAAAGATATGCACTATTCGATAAATAACTTGATGAATATGTAATTGTATTTAGCATCCCTAATATGCAAGTATAATGTAGACCTGGCTGTAGGTTTATGTACAGTGACAATTACTTTCACTTTCAGCATTAAGCTTTCTGAAAAAAAACACATTCAAAATGGTAACTGCACTGTACCAGCAGTAGCTATGCTTAGCGCAGCAGTGTAGTTACCAGATTGAATGTTTTTTCTCTGGAATGAATGCACGCTGGCCCCATGATTTTCTTTCTTCTGCCGCTGCTGCTAATTGCGCCCATCACTGCTAAGCAAGATGTGACTTTCTGCCTTCAGACAAATTGAGAGAAATTACGAATTCAGGCTTCAGACAAGTTCCTAAATGAGCCCAGATGATCTTAGTGTGGGTAGAGTTGGCAATAAATAGCTGAACACCAAACGTGCTTACTTAAACATGGTGCAGAAATCTATGAACACGTTATGAAGAACTGAGCTGTCACACAAAGGGCAAAGTTCAGTTGTCATAACACAGTTATTCGGGCATTTTGTGGGGTTTTTCATGGCAAAGTTGAATAATGTGCAGCCCAATTATTTTTTTCCCAAAATCTGCTGTTCTGTTTTTAGAGAGTAAGATTTTAAGAGTCTATTAACAGAAAAGTAGAACGTTATGCTTGGCATGTTAGTTCTTTTAAATGAAGTGGATGCTTTACCTTTGGGTCTTGGCAATAGTAAGAAGACACTCTTTGCAAGCCACAACACACACAGAACAATATTGGAGATCTGGTAGGTCACATTGAAGCCACCTGGCTCTGATTTTTCTACTGCTTCAAGAAGCTAAAGATAGAATTAAAAGCTTATGATAGGTTTTATCAGAGTAACAGTGACTTTAAGGGGAGGAGGTGTTTCAGCATGAAACAGAGAGCTGCCCACTATATCAATCATCTACCTTGTTTTTCCTCAAAACACTAAGCAATAAGAAAGCTTAATGTACAGACATCTGCATTCAGTGAGTGCTGGTTTTCCACCAGCGTTGTGCATGTCAGAGCCATGGACAACTGCTTCTTAAGAACATGATTGGTTTCTCCCATGATATGTGTAATGAGCATCAGAGATAATGTGTGGATGGGTAGGGGGTGTCATGTGCTGTTTCCCTTCACACTCATAAAGGAGAAAAATATTTCAGAAAGTGGAATCCACAACCACATTTGAGCCAGCAATGCTATGGGTTTGGGAGGACGGGAGAGGGGGGAAGAGGGACACCTTGGATTGGTGGCCAACCACCCACCCCACCTTGGCCAATTCCCCTCAATGCTCTGAGGGAGCTGTTGGAAACGGCCACAAAATCAGAGTCCAGTGCAGCATGGCTTGTTCATTTTTCACTGTTTTAGGTAGTAGATGCTATTTACTCTCTCTTTTTGCAAGCTGCAGCCAACAGTGAGGTATGAGCAGCCCAGGGGAAAAGGACTCTGTGGTGAGGAGAGCTAGGAAATTGTGGGAATCATCGAAAGGAGCAGGGGCTTAAGGTTTAGGACCAGAAGCCAGAAGCCATTTTATTGAGCATCAGACCAAACTTATATATTCTCCAAGTATGTGAGCATGCACTGTCCACGCGCTGTCCATGCGCCCCCTGCCTCCAGCCAATTCCTTGACTCTATTGCTATCTGGGTCCAATCCTGCTACCGGCCAGCAGGTAACCAACCAGAGATCGGTGCGCCCGGCCTGTGTTTTGGGTTTCTCTATCTGCTAATCTGTTATTCCTAACTTTCACATTTTCTCACTCCTAACTTTCACCGTTCCCACAGCTTCCCACAGTTTCTCACGGTTTCTCAGTTTCCCACAGGAAATGAAGCTCTGCTCAACAGCTTTGAAGACTATGAGATAGATACAAGCTATTTTTTCTTATTGTGAAGCTAGATAGGGTGGTGTTCAAGCACAGTGGGTTACATGCTTCCAAGGGTGGATGTAAGAAAAAAAAAAAAAAAAAACACACACACACACACACAGAAATTGCAACTGCTTCATACCGCTTAAAAAAAATATTCAGCAGTCCATTTCCACACTCATTTGCTGGGGCTGCACGACATGGGGATGATATTTTTGGTATGGGACAAAGTCCCTGTGTTTCATTTTACTGGCTAGAGCCACCCGCTTTTATCTGTTTATGTCTCTCAGCCAGGGTACAGATGCTCCTGCTCTCAAAGCCTGCTAAAGCGCATCCAGTGCTGTTCTAGGATAGGGATTAAATAACCGGGCCATGATCTGGTTCAGAGTTCCCTCACTCCTCTGAATCATAACCAGAGCAGTGGAAATATGTGATGAAAGAAAACACTGCTGCTAATGCAACAGTTTTGTAAAACCTAGAATTTCAGAGCTGCATCAAAATGACTGTTTTTGCAAAATTTAAGCAAGTTTTCTGGCTTTTAAAACACACTAGCATGCCCAAACATGCAGAGCAAACTGAAGCTGTGCTGACCTACATAAATATTGCCCTTGCCTTATCCCAGCAGATCCTTCTCCCAGCCACCCGAGGTGTTGGTTGTCCCCAAGATCTGTGCTATATGGAGAGTAATTGTGTCTTCTCTAAAAATTAGGGTCTAATGGTATCTGGGCCACAAGGCACTTCTCAATTTCTGCCTGTGCCACACACCCACCTCCCGCATAGTAGCACTCCAAATATTCATCCACAGCAAGGCAGAGGCTGGCCCAGCACTGATAGAATGTTTCTTCCCAGCCTCAAAGACAAAGCCACCTGACACAAGACACTTGTGGCTCCTTTTGTCAGCTCAGAAAACCCTTCTGTAGCCATATTTTCTAAGCAAGGACTTTGCTTTTCTAAGAAAAGGCAGGTTTCTGCACAAAGAAAAGGCCGGTTAAGAAATAACCATGAGGAAGACTCTCCCTCCTTGAGGACCCCATTAAGGAGAGTCACTGCAGGCCCTCGGATAATGACAGGTCAAACAGAGATGTTTATTTCTCAATACAATAGTTTGTGCTGTCACTGCTTTTGGAAAAAACATGATCAAATATGTTCAGCTGCTCACTTGGAGAGCTTTGACGTGGAGGAAAGCTATCCATACTCATGAAGAGAAATACTTTTCCATGGGCCTGACATGCCTTCTAAATTTATGTTTCTCTGTAAGTAGAAAATTTATACAGTGCTGTCCACCAAGCTATGCCATATGGTCTATAAAAGCCCCACAGTATGAGCAATCTTGATATGTGCATCACAAGATGTTTAAAAGCTGTGATAAACATTTGGATAATTGGGCAGTGGGTACTGGTCACACTAGACAGGCAATTGCACTAGATTGCTCACTGTGCCAAGGTAAAGCCAGTTTCACATCAAACCAGACTATTTTCCAAGTCCAAATCCTACAATTAAATCTTTTGATCATAAATGAACCCGTGAATGAGAAAGGTCTTTCCTCATCAGGCCAAGTGATCCCAAATCAGAGGGCTGCAAACAGGTTTTGAAGGATTTTACAAAGTTAAGGATACATTTGCACAGCCCACAATTTCACTGTCTTGCTTTTTCCTTTGAGTGGCTTTGCCCTGATTTCTGTTAAACCACATCATCTGCATTTCTGTTCCTATGCTGCCTATTACTTAGATGGCTTCTGAAAAATATTTCTTAAGACTTTAGCCACAAATGATGCAGTGCTACAGCACATCACTTTGCTTTTGTAGCACTGCAACAAATGGTGGCACACCAGGCCTCAGTTTTACTTCTCAGTGCAGCAGCACCGATTGAAAGGTTGCTTCAGTGAAGTGTCCAATCATGCATGTATAATAGACTCTTTGAAAAAGTAGAACTAATTTAGTTTGTATTAACAATTATATAAAACAATATTTTTTCATAGATCTTTTTCTTCCTTAAACTATTTGTCCTGTCCCTTGCCTATATGCCATACCATGAAACACAGAAAGATAAGCCTGCTTTAGATGCATAGAATCATAGAATGCTTAAGGTTGGAAAGGACCTCTAGAGGTCATCTAGTCCAACACCCCTGCACACGCAGGGTCACCTAGAGCACGTGGCACAGGACTGCATCCAAGCGGGTTTGGAAGATCTCCAGAGAAGGAGACTCCACAACCTCTCTGGGCAGGCCTGTTCCAGGGCTCCGTCACCCTCACTGTTAAAAAATTTTTCCTTAAGTTCATGTGGAACTTTTGGTGCTTCAGTTTGTGGCCATTACCTCTAGTTCTGTCGGTGGCCACCACTGAAAAGAGGCCAGCACCATCCTCCTCACTGCCTCCCTTGAGATACTCCAGGTCCCTCTGGGTGGCAGCGCAGGCCTCTGGGGTATCAGCTACTCCTCCCAGTTTGGTATCATCAGCAAACTTGCTGAGGGAGCACTCTGTGCCTTCATCCAGGTCATTGATGAATAGAACAGGATTGGACCGAGGACTGACCCCTGGGGGACACCACTAGCTACAGGCCTCCAACTAGACTCTGCACCACTGATCACCACCCTCTGAGCTCTACCATCCAGCCAGTTCCTAATCCACCTCACTGTGCACTCATCTATCCCATATTTCCGGAGCTTGCCCAGGAGGATGTTGTGAGGGACGGTGTCAAAAGCCTTGGTGAAGTCGAGATAGACGACATCCACCGCTCTCCCCTCGTCTATCCAGCCGGTCATTTCATCATAGAAGGCTATCAGGTTAGTCAAGCAAGATTTTCCCTTGGTGAATCCATGCTGACTACTCTTGAGCACCTTCTTGTCCTCCATGTGCCTGGAGACAACGGCCAGTATGAGTCGTTCCATCACTTTTCTGGGGATGGAGGTGAGGCTGACTGGCCTGTAGTTGCCTGGGTCCTCCTTCTTGCCTTTTTTGAAGACCAGCATGACATTGGCCTTCTTCCAGTCCTCTGGCACCTCCCCCGTTCTCCAGGATCTTTCAAAGATGATGGAGAGTGGCTTAGCTATGACATCCGCCAGCTCCCGCAGCACTCTGGGGTGCATCCCATCAGGGCCCTTGGATTTGTGGGTATCGAGTTTACTTAGGTGCTCTCTGACCCAATCTTCCTCTACCCAGGGCAAGTCTTCCTCTCTCCAGGCTTCTTCTCTTGTCCCTAGGGCCTGGGGCTCTAAAGGGCTGCCCTTGGTAAACACCGAAGCAAAGAAGGCATGCAGCAACTCTGCTTTTTCTGTGTTATTTGCAACCAGGGTGCCCATCCTGTTCACTAGCAGACCCATGTTTTCCCTGATCTTCCTTTTGCTGTTAATATATTTGAAGAAGTTTTTCTTGTTATTTTTAACGTCTCTTGACAGATTGCGTTCCAAACGTGCCTTAGCTTTCCTTGTGGCATCTCTGCATTCCCTGACTACGTTCCTGTATTTCTCCCAGGGGACCTGTCCTTTTTTCCACATTCTATATACTGCCGCCTTCTGCTTGAGCATTGCCACAAGTTCCCTGCTCATCCACGCAGGTCTCCTGCCCCCTCTGCCTGACTTCTTACACACAGGGATGCACTGTTGCTGGGCGTGGAGGAAGTGCCGCTTGAAAACTAACCAGCTCTCTTGGGCCCCCCTGCCTTCTAGAGCTCTAGCCCACGGGATTCTTCTGAGGGGGTCTCTGAAGAGGCTAAAGTTGGCCCTCCTGAAGTCCATCGTCGCAAGGCTACTTACAGCCCTGCCTCCTCCTCGTTGGCTCCTGAACTCCACCAACTCATGGTCACTGCAGCCGAGGCTACCCCCCACCTTCACATCTTCTACAAGTCCCTCTCTGTTTGTTAGCACGAGGTCCAGTAGCCCACCTCTCCTCGTTGGCTCCTCCACAACCTGCGTCAACAAGTTATCGTCGATGCACTGCAGGAACCTCCAGGACTGTGTGTGCCTGGCTGTGTTGTCCTTCCAGTTGATGTCAGGGTAGTTGAAGTCCCCCATGAGAACCAGGGCCTGTGACTGAGAGGCAATATCCAGCTGACTATAGAAGGCCTCATCAACCTCCTCGTCCTGGTCAGGTGGCCTGTAGCAGACACCCACCACAGTGTCTCCCACATTAGCCTGCCCTTTAACCTTTACCCACAAGCTCTCAACTCGCTCATCATCCACCCCCAGGTTGAGCTCCATGCATTCCAGTTGCTCTCTCACATAAAGAGCAACTCCACCACCTCGCCTTCCCAGCCTGTCCTTCCTAAAGAGCACATAGCCTTCCATGGCAGCGCTCCAGTCGTGTGAGCTATCCCACCACGTCTCTGTGATTTCAATGAGATCATGATGCTGGGACCGCACACAGATCTCCAGTTCGTCCTGCTTATTCCCCATGCTTTGCGCATTGGTGTACAGGCATTTCAGGGAAGTAACCGAGCCCGCAGGTTTCCCAGGAGGGGTGAAAGAGGACCCTCTGTGATCATTTCCTATCCTCACCTCCCCCCTACCATACTCCCGCTGGAAGCCATCTGACTTCGGCTGCGTGGTACTGTTCGCCGTGTCTGTGTGACACTCCCCTTCCCCCTTCTTGTCTAGTTTAAAGCCCTCCTAACCAGGTTGGCCAGCCTTTTGGCAAAGAGACATGTGCCCCTCTTGCTGAGGTGGATCCCATCATTCCCCACTAGCTGGTGGTCATAAAATAGAGTCCCATGGTCATAGAAGCCAAAACCAGGGGGGTTTTGCAACAGGGGAACAAGGGAGTGCTCTGTCACATCAGGTAATTACCACAAGATATTAAAAAGCAGATCTTCTGAGAAAAGTAAAAAGAGTCATATCACTCAGTGAATCTCAAAGAGCCTCATTTCTTTTAATTAAATAAATTATTTGTACAAGGGCTGCAGGAACTAAGCCAGGAGAACACACAGCTTGTCTCAATGAGGGTCACTTTCCTCCGCAGCTATATTTTACTTTGCTGACTTATGTCAATGAAAGCAATTAGGATTGCCTTGGTGAAGAGTGGGAGAACCTCTCACTTTTACATCCCTGCTTCAAATCCAGCTTTTAATTGTTCCCATGAACACAAGTGATGATGTGCCAGCACACAGGACCAAGCTCTACTTTTTGCAAGGTTGCTGTGAAAAGCTGGTCCCATAGCCACAATCTTGATGGTAGAAATGCCAACCCACATGCTGAAAGGAGGACAGGCGAGTGGGCCAGCTGGACAGCCAGGCAGAGGCAGCTGCAGAGGGGTGGGTAGGTCCAGGCCCAGTTGGCTGTAGGTGAGCGAGCAGGCAGGCCACCTGGACTGAGGCAGCTGCAGGTGGGCCAGAGGGGTGACTGGGCCAAGACACCCGTGGGCAGGCTGGCCGAGGCACCTGGTTGGCTGAGGCACCGGCTGGCAGGATGGCAGAGATGCCATCTGAACAACTGGCCAAGTGGTCATCTGACTGGCTGGCTGAGTGAAGGGCTGGCTAGATGGCAGAGTGACCATTTGACTGGCTGCCTAAGTGGCCAGCTGACAGAGGCACCTGTTAGGTGGCTGAGTGGCCCGTGGCTGGGCTGAGGAAGCTGTGGGTCACCGGCCAGCCCAAGGCAGCGGTGGGTACCTGTCACCTGGCTGAGTGGCTAAGTGGCTGAGGCACCTGTTGTCTGGTTGCGTGGCTTACTGGCTTAGTGACTAAGAGGCTGAATTGCTGAGTGGCTGAGCTACCTGTTGACTGGCTAAGTGGCAAAGTGACTAAGTGGCTAAGTGGCTGATGCACGTGTCGCCTGGCTGAGTGGCTCAGCATCAAACTGGCCGAGTGCTTGAGTGGATGAGGCACCTGTTGGCTGGCTGCATGGCTTAGTGGCTGAGCGGCTGGGGCACGTGTCGGTTGGCCGAGTGGCTGGATGGCTGAGGCACCTGTTCACTGGCCAAGTAGCTTAGTGGCTGAGACACCTGTTGCCTTGCTGAGTGGCTGAGGCACCTATCAGCTAGCTGTGCTGCCTACTGCAAAAGGACTTTCTGTCCCAGCAGTTTAAGACTCAGGTGGTGTGAATGAAGTCCTTGACAGTCTGACTTTGGCTGAGAAACCACACATAAAATATCTTTGTGTGATCTAATAAGGACGCATGGAGGCGGATCCTCCAGGCAAGGGAGTGACTGGGCACTAGATAACTGGAGTGAAGAATCCTCCATTGTCTGTAGAATAGAAGAAATCGGAGGAATATGCACCATTCTGGGAGTCTGCCTACTGGCAGGGCAACAGGCGCAACAGAAAAACAGAAACACACACACAAAAAAAGCGATTAAGCGATTAGATGAGAAAATATGGGAATGCCGATGTAAGAAACAAGAACTGGAGGTAGAAAGAGAGAAAAATCAGAAGTTACAAGATAAACTAGAACTTATTCTCTCCTGAGCAAAACATCTCCCTACGACATTGCAAATTAGGAAACTTCTGGTAGAAGATCCTGAGGATTGGGATGGGGATATATGGGGTGATAGTGAAAATTCTGATTCAGATAGGGACGATCTATACCCTGGCCCCCACACCCCTGTGCAGGTTTGACACATAGTCAAGTGGGAGACTGCAATGGGACCTCAAGTGGGTAATGTTTGCACCACCATTAGAACAACCCCATACTTGGGGAATGAGTTGGGGAAGTTGCAAGCCACCCCAAAGAGATGCTGTTCACCTCCGAGGAAAAGGAGAAAGAAAGAGGGAGATAGGGAAAAACAGAACGCGTTATGGAGGATGGCATTAGCCTTAGGTGTGCCCCAGTCTATGCTGCACAACCAAAAAATGGAGGACATTGAGAAGCTAATGAAGGAAATTAAGCAAGGAGGCTTAAGTGATCAGTTGCCTGTTCCTCCAGTTGAAGGAAAAGACCCAACTCCCACTGACTGCAAAACCTTTCTTGGAGCAGGGGAAGGAATTGTGAGACTAGATGGTGCTGGTTGGAGGACAGCATGCAATGGCGTGAAACAAATGAACCATGGGTTATCATCCCCATAGGCCCATCAAACATACAGTCTCCTTTTTAATATACACAAGGGCCCAAATTGGTGTTTTACCCTAAGTCTCCTGTTTTAGAAGTTGAACCATTGAGTAACACCTCAAGGGAGTGTGGTTTATGGATGCCTCACCATGTCAAACAGCCACGGGGTGGAGATATAAAGTGATAGTAGTAGAAGTAGCCCCAGGTGAAACTATTCTAGAAACATAGAAACATGAAACTGATAGAAACATTCTAGAAACTGATAGAAACATTCTATCAGTGCTGGGCCAGCCTCTGCCTTGCTGTGGATGAATATTTGGAGTGCTACTATGCGGGAGGTGGGTGTGTGGCACAGGCAGAAATTGAGAAGTGCCTTGTGGCCCAGATACCATTAGACCCTAATTTTTAGAGAAGACACAATTACTCTCCATATAGCACAGATCTTGGGGACAACCAACACCTCGGGTGGCTGGGAGAAGGATCTGCTGGGATAAGGCAAGGGCAATATTTATGTAGGTCAGCACAGCTTCAGTTTGCTCTGCATGTTTGGGCATGCTAGTGTGTTTTAAAAGCCAGAAAACTTGCTTAAATTTTGCAAAAACAGTCATTTTGATGCAGCTCTGAAATTCTAGGTTTTACAAAACTGTTGCATTAGCAGCAGTGTTTTCTTTCATCACATATTTCCACTGCTCTGGTTATGATTCAGAGGAGTGAGGGAACTCTGAACCAGATCATGGCCCGGTTATTTAATCCCTATCCTAGAACAGCACTGGATGCGCTTTAGCAGGCTTTGAGAGCAGGAGCATCTGTACCCTGGCTGAGAGACATAAACAGATAAAAGCGGGTGGCTCTAGCCAGTAAAATGAAACACAGGGACTTTGTCCCATACCAAAAATATCATCCCCATGTCGTGCAGCCCCAGCAAATGAGTGTGGAAATGGACTGCTGAATATTTTTTTTAAGCGGTATGAAGCAGTTGCAATTTCTGTGTGTGTGTGTGTGTGTGTGTGTTTTTTTTTTTTTTTTTTCTTACATCCACCCTTGGAAGCATGTAACCCACTGTGCTTGAACACCACCCTATCTAGCTTCACAATAAGAAAAAATAGCTTGTATCTATCTCATAGTCTTCAAAGCTGTTGAGCAGAGCTTCATTTCCTGTGGGAAACTGAGAAACCGTGAGAAACTGTGGGAAGCTGTGGGAACGGTGAAAGTTAGGAGTGAGAAAATGTGAAAGTTAGGAATAACAGATTAGCAGATAGAGAAACCCAAAACACAGGCCGGGCGCACCGATCTCTGGTTGGTTACCTGCTGGCCGGTAGCAGGATTGGACCCAGATAGCAATAGAGTCAAGGAATTGGCTGGAGGCAGGGGGCGCATGGACAGCGCGTGGACAGTGCATGCTCACATACTTGGAGAATATATAAGTTTGGTCTGATGCTCAATAAAATGGCTTCTGGCTTCTGGTCCTAAACCTTAAGCCCCTGCTCCTTTCGATGATTCCCACAATTTCCTAGCTCTCCTCACCACAGAGTCCTTTTCCCCTGGGCTGCTCATACCTCACTGTTGGCTGCAGCTTGCAAAAAGAGAGAGTAAATAGCATCTACTACCTAAAACAGTGAAAAATGAACAAGCCATGCTGCACTGGACTCTGATTTTGTGGCCGTTTCCAACAGCTCCCTCAGAGCATTGAGGGGAATTGGCCAAGGTGGGGTGGGTGGTTGGCCACCAATCCAAGGTGTCCCTCTTCCCCCCTCTCCCGTCCTCCCAAACCCATAGCATTGCTGGCTCAAATGTGGTTGTGGATTCCACTTTCTGAAATATTTTTCTCCTTTATGAGTGTGAAGGGAAACAGCACATGACACCCCCTACCCATCCACACATTATCTCTGATGCTCATTACACATATCATGGGAGAAACCAATCATGTTCTTAAGAAGCAGTTGTCCATGGCTCTGACATGCACAACGCTGGTGGAAAACCAGCACTCACTGAATGCAGATGTCTGTACATTAAGCTTTCTTATTGCTTAGTGTTTTGAGGAAAAACAAGGTAGATGATTGATATAGTGGGCAGCTCTCTGTTTCATGCTGAAACACCTCCTCCCCTTAAAGTCACTGTTACTCTGATAAAACCTATCATAAGCTTTTAATTCTATCTTTAGCTTCTTGAAGCAGTAGAAAAATCAGAGCCAGGTGGCTTCAATGTGACCTACCAGATCTCCAATATTGTTCTGTGTGTGTTGTGGCTTGCAAAGAGTGTCTTCTTACTATTGCCAAGACCCAAAGGTAAAGCATCCACTTCATTTAAAAGAACTAACATGCCAAGCATAACGTTCTACTTTTCTGTTAATAGACTCTTAAAATCTTACTCTCTAAAAACAGAACAGCAGATTTTGGGAAAAAAATAATTGGGCTGCACATTATTCAACTTTGCCATGAAAAACCCCACAAAATGCCCGAATAACTGTGTTATGACAACTGAACTTTGCCCTTTGTGTGACAGCTCAGTTCTTCATAACGTGTTCATAGATTTCTGCACCATGTTTAAGTAAGCACGTTTGGTGTTCAGCTATTTATTGCCAACTCTACCCACACTAAGATCATCTGGGCTCATTTAGGAACTTGTCTGAAGCCTGAATTCGTAATTTCTCTCAATTTGTCTGAAGGCAGAAAGTCACATCTTGCTTAGCAGTGATGGGCGCAATTAGCAGCAGCGGCAGAAGAAAGAAAATCATGGGGCCAGCGTGCATTCATTCCAGAGAAAAAACATTCAATCTGGTAACTACACTGCTGCGCTAAGCATAGCTACTGCTGGTACAGTGCAGTTACCATTTTGAATGTGTTTTTTTTCAGAAAGCTTAATGCTGAAAGTGAAAGTAATTGTCACTGTACATAAACCTACAGCCAGGTCTACATTATACTTGCATATTAGGGATGCTAAATACAATTACATATTCATCAAGTTATTTATCGAATAGTGCATATCTTTAAATAATGCATTCGAGCATCTGTATAGCTGACAATAGTTAGGTGATCATGTGTATATGGAATCGCTGAGCGCTTTGCATTACACAAATGATGAAAAAGTGAATACCGTGAAAGTGAATGGGTTTTCTTCTTCTGAAATAGTACAAGATCACATGCAATTCTTCCCCATCACAGTTTTTTTTTTAAATATGCTCACCAAGACACTGTTTTAATATATGTCAATAACGCATAAAACATCTGTCAAGAGCAAAGACATTCCACCATGTTTTCGTGGGTCACATCTTTGGTTGATTTTCAATGAATGCAGCCATACACTGCATAGCTATACATTCATAGCAATGAGTCAAGAAACATGGCTTCCATTTAGAGTGGAATTTACTCAAGTTTGGGATGGTCTGTAGTTATGTTAGTTTATTGTTTATTTATTTAACCAAAATTCAGCTATTGTTATTTCAATATACAGACCATTACCCATAGAAAAAAAAGGTAAGTTTCCATTCAGTCTTACTCTTACTTCCTGCTTGGAAATACCATCATTCAGCCATACTCAGAATCACTTAATTTCCAAATAGCTCACTGCGCATGGCTTCAGACCCGGACAGGCAGGTAAACAGGCAATGTAACAGAGCTACTCTTCAAGGAAGATGAAGATCAGGATTCACAGTAAGGCACTAACAGACACAAAATGCCCCTGAAGTTTAGGGACACACACGCACACAAAAAGAAAAGTTTCAATTAATTAGGAGGGAGCGCTATTCAAATCTATGCACATAAAATAGTAAAAACTTAAAAGTTAGACTCCAAAGAAATAGGGTACTCAAGTCAGGATAATTACGTCGTGATGTATGCCACTTGGGACCAAGACTATGTTCAGCATCTTATTTTAAAAAGATGCAACAGAAATTAACTTGTACTACTGCTTGAGGCAGCTAAACAGGCTAAAGACTAAGCGTGAGCTTCCCTTGAAGAGACCAACCAAATTATTTTAATAAATGGTTAAAGTATCTCCTTTTCTAGGCATCTTAAATACTTTAGTAAGCCTGCTGCTTTGTGGGTGCATTATTTCTTTTTTGACTTTTCTTTCTTGGATTTGTGAAAACATTTAGAAATGAGAGCTGCCTTTATTTCAGTAGTGAATGCTCTGTATTCACAGTAGTGAATTCTGGCTAAATCACTGTTACTCGATTGGCTCTTTCACCAGGGTACACTTTATAAATCTTTGATAATCTTAACTATTAAAAAGAGTTTTGCAGTTGATCCTCATCTCATGGTTTTGTCTTGATTTTTCTTTCTTTCGTTGTACAACTATCTTTTTTTCTTTAACTGGCAACTTCAATAGTTTATCAATATGACAGATAATTCAGTATCCTTCTTTAAAAAATTTAGCATGAGTTTAAAGTAGTAAATTGGTTCTTGAGGAATTAACTTGGAGTGTCAAACATAAGTAGCAATGAATTAAGCAAAATGCAGAGTAGATTATACTGTGCCTTACAGGTAGATTTAATGGGGATGTATGTATTACTGTGATACTGTATTTAATAGGTCTTCTACAGATCACCACAATAAAATAACCTGCATCACCATCAAGAGCAAACAAGAAGGAAACCCATAAGGGGGAAAACCTGCATGAGAGGTTTAGGATTTGTTTCATATTAAGAAACTTTCTCTCTAAGATCCTTGCAGAGGCCCCTGGTAAACACACTAAATCAATTAAACAAAACTGCTTATAAAATTAAGGTTTAATTGACTTGGCAACAAAAGAGTCGAGTGGCATGAAAAAACACTGAAGCCTGCAAATTACTTTTTCTTCTCACACTAATAGGTTACTTACAATACTTACAATAGGTTACAGAATTTCCCCCACCAGTTTGGCTGTAGGATGCAAATGTTTTTCCATAGTGTAACTTAGAAAAAGGGTAAGCCACCAACTGAAAGAAAAAATGTATTGAATCAAAGTCAATACTTTCCTTTTAATATCTACAAGCCAATACCGAACTGACTTTATTCAAGAATAAACACAATGTGCAAAAAAGTATGCCTGTTTGTTATAAAAACGTCAAATTTCTTTTTTTCTGGATATTGAGCTGAAGAAATTTTGACAAAGGCAATATAGCTTCAGCAAGCAAATTTCAGCCGTAGTTGCTGATGACAAAGTTAAAATCATTTCAAAAGCATAGCAGATTTAAGACTCATTGATAAGGTGGCATTGGAAATGCTGAGCCCTTAACAACAACAACAACAACAAAAATCACTGTGCTATCATGTGTTTACGCACCCCAGACAACTGAGCATCCTGACCTTGTGTAGTCACGAATCAATAACTTTATTTGTGAAGACTACCTAACCTAACCACAACTAGTCAACTGGGTAAATGACACCTGCCACTGGACCTTAGGGAAGGCCAACTACTTCCATGGTCATTGCATTTTGCCTACTGGTTGTGAACTGGGAGATGACAGTAGGCAGGTTTGTACGTGTTTAAAAATCAATCTGATAGCTGTTGCAATGTGAAGTCAGGGAAAGGATGGGAAGAGAAGAACAAACCATTTATGACAGCAATCTATAAACATGTGTGTGCACATATAAAAATGAATCTGAGTAAGCTTAGTGGTGCCTTATCCGTTAGGATGATTCCCTCCCTCCCTCTCTCCCCCTCACCATTAAAACTCAATCAGGATTCAAACAATTGACTTGTTTCAAACCACCAACAAAACAAGAAGGAAGGGAGAAAAAAAAAAAAAAAAGACCATTTACAGAGATCATCTGGAAACAGTGCAATATTAAAATACAATTTTCACAATGTGTGAAAGAGAAACATGCTTCAAAACCTGAGCAAAAGGCTTTTTACTGACTTAGTAAAAAGTAACCCTGCATGTTATTTTTGCTGGCATCTGTTCTGCCAGATTAGTATGCTGCTCTTAGCAACTTCCACAGCCCCAAAATATTTAGCACACAGAAGCTGCCAACTACCTAGAGAGGTCTACTAAACTTCAGCTAATACTGCAAGCAGTTTGACATGCTGCTACTGGAAATGACCCTACACCTAAAATCAATAGAAAAAAACAAAAACAAAAACAAAACAACAAAAACACCTGTAAAAGGAAAAAGCAGCAGCCAAACATGTTTTTTTTAATAGACTAAAGCGCTTCCATAACACTTAGATACTACACTGGTGTACAGTCTCGAGGTCAGCTCTTTCAAAATAAATATTTTGAATATTTACAACAAATGCCTTATGAATGCAAGCTCGCTCTTTATTATTTCAAGACCAGTTGGGTAAAAACTGAAAAAAAAAAAAAAGACATAACTCTGAAGCAGCTAAGTTACAAGCCCTCTTTCGGAGACAAGCATGACTTGGTGCCTGTATATGAACAATGTATATGAACAATGAGAGATTAAAAATATTAATGGAAACTTAATCAATTCTAACTTACTTGAGCAGAGAATAAAGAGCACCTGAATGCTGTGCATTCGTATTTGTGAGAAGGGTGAGGGAAGCTACAGTTAATGTGAAAACAAAAACAACCAAAAAACCAAACAACCAAAAAAACCCAACACAACGATCTTAAACAGCTCTACGTCTGTAGGGCTGGTAGAGGCCAATGTGAGCATGCCACTGAAAGGCACGGTAGGACCAATCTGAGAAATGCCATCATCAGAGCAGAACAGAAACTTTTCACTGGAGTAATCACATCAGATGAATAACGAGCCATCACTTCTCTCTTGTCATGAACACAGAAAGCAGTCACCAAGGCAAAGAGGGGACACAGGAACTCACATAAACCTGCAACACAGAAAACGTGTTAAACTGAATTTTGAATGCTTTGATACCAAACCTTCTACCCAGAAACACATTTTGAAATAGTGCATCGTAAGGATGCAGCTATTGATAGGGAGCTTATTCCAACATGCGGCAGCACCTTCTTCCTTACTATTATGCCAGTGCCTAAAAAGCAAGCGAGCCATACTTACTGGAAAGGTTTCCCCAAGGTTATCCTGCCTTTGTATCTATAAGCTGCATCTGAACATTTGCAGGCATGCTGCCTCCATAGCCCCCCTTGGACTGCATTTGGTTCTGAATAGAGCTTGCCTGCATGGAGACACAAGGGAAAGGGCATCAGAGAAAAGAAAAACAAAAACAAACAAACAAATGAGGAAAGACTGAGAGAGCTGGGCCTGTTCAGCCTGGAGAAGAGAAGGCTGAGAGGGGATCTAATCAGTGTCTATAAGTACCTCAAGGGAGGGAGTGCAGAGGACGGTCATGGTCTCTTTTCAGTGGTGGCCACTGATAGGACTAGAGGAAATGGCCGGAAACTGAAACACCAAAAATTCCATAGGAACTTAAGGAAAAATTTCTTAACAGTGAGGGTGACAGAGCACTGGAACAGGCTGCCCAGAGAGGTTGTGGAGTCTCCTTCTCTGGAGATCTTCAAAACCCGCTTGGATGCAGTCCTCTGCCACGTGCTTTAGGTGTCCCTGCGTATGCAGGGGGGTTGGACTAGATGATCTCTAGAGGTCCCTTCCAACCCTAAGCATTCTATGATTCTATGATTCTATGACCTGATCAGGGTCTACAAGTACCTCAAGGGAGGCAGTGAGGAGGATGGTGCTGGCCTCTTTTCAATGGTGGCCACCGACAGAACTAGAGGTAATGGCCACAAACTGAAGCACCAAAAGTTCCACAGGAGCATAAGGAAAAATTTTTTAACAGTGAGGGTGACGGAGCGCTGGAACAGGCTGCCCAGAGAGGTTGTGGAGTCTCCTTCTCTGGAGATCTTCAAAACCTGCTTGGATGCAGTCCTGCGCCACGTGCTCTAGGTGACCCTGCGTGTGCAGGGGGGTTGGACTAGATGACCTCTAGAGGTCCCTTCCAACCTTAAGCATTCTATGATTCTATGAAAACAAAACAAAACAAGACAAATGAGACGTGTAGCTATCAGACAACCATGATGTCTTCTTGCCTGGGGTTTTGGTGTCTGGCCTGGTTTGGTTTTCCAGCACACTCTCTCTGTTTAGGTTCTTACATTACTTTCGCATGAGGACATCAGTGGAGCCAGCCCACTGGAAGGGTCAGCTCTGCCAGCAGCTCAGCAGGAGAGAGGGAGGGACTGATGCTGATGCAGAAGTTTTCCCTCTCCCCCAAAGAAAACTGGCTAATTCAGGCTTTCACTGCTGCTTGCTTATGCAAGAAAATTAATCAGATCTCTTCCTAGCTTCCAGCTACACTCCATCTGAGAAGCTGTAATTTAGTTGGCTATATGGGAACCAGCCTTTGCTAAGTACAATAAAGCAGTTAACATCAACAATAAATTAAAAAAAATATAAGAGAGAATGTTGGAAGCATCTGGATAGTATCTGCAATGTATGGTCAATTTTGGAACATATAAAACAAAAAGGCTTTATAAACTGAAAAGTTGTCTCTGGGATAGGGAAATTTGCTGGTTTTTGGGTTATTTGTCTTTTTAGTAGAATAAACTTTTTTTTCTCCTTAATTGATACTATTCCTTTAATCAGCAGGGCATTTATTTTTTAAATTATACTCCGTCTATCAACTTCTCTGGAAATAATTTATTTGAATTTTTAGGCTGATACAAACAAAGGCACAAAGACACCCCCCCAGCTTTCATTGCTTTTTTCAATAAAAAAGAAGCACAGTTTTCTTGTGCTGCATGAATCAAAATAATCATCCCCTAGTGCCTGTGGGAAGACAACTCCGATTTGAAACGTTTGGCTTTTTTTTTTGTTTACATCCAAGAGCATACATAACACATACACAAATCAGCATGAAGTAACATATGCATTTAAAGGTACAGCTTCTGAAATGGGACTTGTATTAAGAAACATCTCAAAACATCCCTAAAAAAAAAGTCCCTAAAACAGTGAGGGGGCTACCTCTATGAGTGGCTTGCATGATATTTTCCCCTGTATGCAAAGACAAAACCCAGTACACTCCTCTAAGCAGACCTCCACAGGAAAAGAATCCCCCTCCTTGCCACAAAAAATTGGCACCTATCTTTCCTGCATGTTAAACCAATGTGAAAATTAACGTGAAAAACTCCTGTTTTAGGGTCTTTACCTTTGATAGCACATTGCATTGCAAGAGACCTGAGTCTTTTTATGTCCTTACACAGCACAGGGTAAAGCGATCTTCTAGCTTGGTGCTTTGCTCAACTAATATAGCTGGGGTAAAGCTATAGGTGATGTTTAAATTCCTCTCCAGGGAGACCTGTTCAGAGCCAGTGCTCTAGTGGGTCTGGCACCAGAGACCACAAAGCTAGCAAGGAAAGGTGGAGGCAGAGCGCAATCACTTTCACAGGATACGTTTGAAAACATTTCTGTTTTACCACTCTGATCATCACAGCATCTTCTGTTGGTCTTTGGATAACAGTACTTTGAGGGTAATCAGTCTATTTCAGAAAATATTTAACCTACAGGTAGACAGAACCACAGAATGTCATCTAGTCCAACTCCTCTGCTCCAGCAGGGACACCTAGAGCGCATGGCACAGGGTGGCATCCAGGCGGCATTTGAAGATCTCCAGAGAAGGAGACTCCACAGCCTCTCTGGGCAGCCTGTTCCAGGGCTCTGTCACCCTCACAGGAAAGAAGTTCTTCCTCACATGGAGGTGGAACTGCCTGTGTTTCAGCTTACACCCGTTACCCCTCGTCCTGTCACTGGCCACCACGGAGAAGAGCCTGGCCTCCCTACAATCACCCCTCAGGTACTTGAACATGTTGATCAAATCTTCTCTCAGCCTTCTCTTCTCCAGACCAAACAGGCCCAGCTTGCTTAGTCTTTCCTCATAAGAGAGATGCTCCAGTCCCTTAATCATCTTTGTGGCTCTCTGCTGGACACTCTCTAGAAGCTCAATGTCCTTCTTGTCCTGGGGAGTCCAGAACTGCACCCAATACTCCAGGTGTGGCCTCACCAGAGCTGAGGAGAGGGGAAGGATCCTCGACCTCCTGACATCACTCCTCCTGATGCAGGCCAGGATCCCATTGGCCTTCTTGGCCACAAGGGCACATTGCTGTCTCATGGTTAACTTGTTGTCCACCAGGACTCCCAAATCCCTCTCCATGGAGCTGCTTTCCAGCAGGTCAACCCCTAATCTGTACTGGTGCCTGGGGTTCTTCCTCCCCAGGTGCAGGACCCTGCACTTGTCCTTGTTGAACCTCATGAGGTTCCTCTCTGCCCAACTCTCCAACCTGTCCAGGTCCCTCTGAATGGCAGCACAGCCCTCGGGAGTGTCGGCCACTCCTCCCAGTTTGGTGTCATCTGCAGACTTGCTGAGGGTGCCCTCTGTCCCCTCATCCAAGTCACTGATTCCTCCAGGGAGCTCCCTGAAGAGGTCAAAGTTAGCTCTCTTGAAGTCCAGGGTTGCAATCCTACTTCTTGCCCAACTTCCTCCCCGCAGGATCTTAAATTCCAACATCTGATGGTCACTGCAGCCGAGAATGCTCCCAACCTTCACATTTCCAACTAGACCGTCTCTGCTTGTTAGTACTAGGTCCAGCAGCAGCATTTTATATGATGGTTTAAATATTAACGTAATATTGCATTAAGAGATAATGAGTTTTAATTGAATTTTATCAAGCTGAAGTTGTGTTTGTCTATTTAACATTTACAGATGCTTTACTAGAGATCACTTGCAAAACATTATGTTATTTTCTTTTTTTTTTGTGGGGGGAGGGGGATGACAGCGGGGGGACTTATTTTGGTTGCTACAACAGATTTGCAAGGTTTTGCTCTTTCACAGTAACTACTGAGTTTCGAAAGGTTTTTTTCCTGATTTCAGTAAGCTGTCATGAAATCAAATTAGATTCTTGGAAGCTAGAAGTGACATCACTTGCCTACAGTATGACTGACTGACTTTACAGCTCTGCTCTTTGTTCTGCTGCCTCCGACAGAAGTCCTTCTTCCCCTTTACCAAAATCTACTGTCTCCACACCATTTTTCCCCCTTTAAAGGGGATTATAAAGATCAAGTGGCATTTTTAACTCATTATCTATACACCATCATGTTCTTAGATCATATATTAATAAAATAAATCTGACCTTGAAAACGGATTGACATTTCACAGAAAATACTAAGTACACAAAAGCAATCTGTCCTCATAAGCTCCCTTTCGATATCTTGTCTTGGCTGTTATTTTTCACTTTCAAAGATATAAAAACATTTATAGCTCCTATCACCTATAGGAAGCTCCAAAGCCCTGCCTGTAACATCAGCACTGCTTGCTCTGGAAATAATTCACATCACAAGCAGGGTTAATGAAGTATAGAAAACCTCAACAAGGAGGAACAAAAATATTTGTATGAACCATGAACTAAGAAAAGGTAGAGAGTTTTAAATAAGCTACACTAAAAATGCTTAAAACATTAAGCATAATTACAAGATGCTTTAAGCTGAATTATAAGATGCTTTAAAGAAATGTTTCATTTTAAAAAACTCTTAACACATTTTGAAGTATACTCAATTTTAGTTGACAAATGCTATCTGATTTTTTTAAGTACTCTACCAATAGCCTATACAGTTTATACAGCAAATACTACGTATTGTCAATAAATACAGGATTTTTATATGACATTCCACAGTCTTGAATGCAAGTGGTTAAGGTTTGCACTTAAGACACTGACAAGTTCTTCTTAAGCTTTACAGAAATGCTTATAAACTCAGTGGAGAATCATTCCTTCAACTAATTGCTCCAGCCACAGCATTCATATAAAACATTCCTGCCTAAGATAATATATTTTTCATCTGCTCACACTTACAGAATTCATTCCACTGAACAGGTCTCCTGATCCTACATGAGCTGTGTGGACAAAGTTTGTTGGCTCTCCGATCATGCTTTGGTCAATCCGCTGTCGTCTTTTCTGAAAGGAAGGTGAAGAAACTGTCTGAACTGTGAGGTTAATTTAAGAAGACAAAAGCAATATGCATTACAAGTATAATTAAGTTAACTGTTAACACTATGATATTTTGTACATCATAGACTGTTTTCATAGAATTGAAAGGCAGAGTGCAAGGTTTTCAGGTGAACTGAGACATTAGAAATATAGTACTTAGTTCTTATTTGGAAGATCAGCAGCAGATCATTAGACCAGCACTGAGATCGTTCCTAACATTTAGGCCAACGAAATATTCATAAATAACCTTACTACATGGGTATTAATATCTACAATGTTTCATACAGTAACTTCTGTATTTAAACATGATGTGGTAAATCAGATTTGAGGGTTAATTATTTGAAACAAGAATCAAAGAGCACTAGTCGAGCATTTGTGTCACTTTGCAATGACACCAAGAGACCTTATGTCCTTATTTCTAGAGATGTTCTTCACTAATCTGCAAAACAATTCCTTGCATTTCACCAAATTTAGTCCCAGCCATATTTCTCCTGGAGCCTGCATACGCAGATAGCTTGCACTTTGCATGGTTGTAAGCGTGCAAGCTGCATGGGGTAGAGTGTGATATTAAGGCAGGATGCCAGATTACATGCTAAAAATACTCCGATTCCTGTGCATTATGCCTCTCAGCAAAAATAACTTGGTAGGGGAAAGAAAATACAGTGTAATAGCTAAGAAGCCACTTAAGCTCAGTTAAAAGCTTCCCACTGTGATAAAGTCTGCTCAGTCTCTTTTTTAGAGATATCTCCCCTTCTAGCTTGCAACAAGATCTTAGGACCACGCAGACTCAGACAGGAAGATACATACCTCGCGAGGAGACTCACTTCTTTTAAAATACAGCTGCAGATGAATCTTTATGACTCAGAGCACACAGCTATGAGAATATATAACTTTTAGTCCTTTCCTATATCCTTTCCCTATTGCTAAAGCTAGTTTCAGGAGGCTTCAGTACCTTACTGCATCAATATTTAACAGCCAAAGGGTGGGGTGGAGAAGGGGGAGGCAAAACTGCTCACCTAGAGATAGCTGAACCAAATGACCTGTCCCATGCCAAAAATATTAGTGAATTCTCTACAGATTTGACAAGATCAACCAAATAAAATACAGCAATTTGGGTCAGACAACCAGGAACTCGGGCATATAGGTCATCTTTTCTTCCATTCTCCCCGGTGCTGGCAGCAATATAGAAAGAAACAAGAGGATAAAGTCCATTAACACGTGGCTCCGTGCCTGCTGTCATTGCCACATCTTTGTTTTTTCTGGCAACAGGAAGCATTACATGGCACCAGGCATGCTGGCATCAGATGGGATTCATCTTTCCCAAAAGGGGAAGAGGGTCCCTGGTCATGAGCTAGCAGGGTTCATTGATAGGGCTTTAAACTAGATTCAATAAGGGAGGGAGATATCATCAGGGAAGCAGGTGATAAGGTATCACAGAATCACAGAGTTACAGAATGGTTAAGGTTGGAAGGGACCTCGAGAGATCATCTAGCTCAAGCCCCCTGCTCCAGCAGGGACACCTAGAGCACGTGGTACAGGGTGGCATCCAGGTGGGTTTTGAAGACCTCCAGAGAAGGAGACTCCACAGCCTCTCTGGGCAGCCTGTGCCAAGGCTCTGTCACCCTCATAGGAAAGAAGTTCTTCCTCATGTGGAGATGGAACTTCCTATGTTCCAACTTACACCCGTTACCCCTCGTCCTGTCACCGGCCACCACAGAGAAGATCCTAGCCCCATCCTCCCTACAATCACCCCTCAGGTACTTGAATATATTGATCAAATCTCCTCTCAGCCTTCCCTTCTCCAGACTAAACAGGCCCAGCTCGCTTTAGACTTTCCTCATAAGATAGATGCTCCAGTCCCTAAATCATCTTTGTCGCTCTACGCTGATGAACAAGTTGAAGAGCGCCGGGCCCAGTACCAACCCCTGGGGAACAGCACTGGCCACAGGCCTCCAACCAGACTCGGCCCCATTGATCACCACCCTCTGAGCTCTGCCATCCAGCCAGTCCTCAATCTACCTCACTGTCTACTCGTCCAGTCCACACTTCCTGAGCTTTCCGATGAGGATGTTATGGGAGATGGTGTCGAAAGCCTTGCTAAAGTCAAGGTAGACAACATCCAAGGGTGGCAAATCACTCCTTTCGGATGAACGTTGCTTGAACTTTGCTCATTATAAGCTCATTATAATGTCAAAACACCTCCATCCCCAAAGTCACCCACCTCTGAGGTACGACCAATCCTCACTGAGCATGCGCTCTAGATTTTCGATTGACTATACCTTTAAATGAAAGCGAGAGACTTTTTCACCAATCAATAACAAAAGTAGGGATGACTACAGTCACTTAAGCTCCTCCCTAAATGTAAAAATATAAAATATAAAAGGTGAACTAAGGATGGGAGATTTGGAGGGAAGATTCCATCATAACTTCTAGATCAGTTGACAGGCTGAACTCCTTTTCTCCCCTTGGGTCAGGATGCTGCCTGAGGAGACTCCTCGAGACTGAGAGCCCTGTCCCACCTTCTGGGGTGAGTAATGATTGTGCATTTGTACATCAGAGCTAGCTAAGAATCCCATGCTGTAGTAGAGAATTCCCTGTACTGACATCTGAAATCTGCTTTGTAAATGTTACATTTGAATAAATCATGCTATTCGTGAACTCGACTACTTGTTTTGAAGGTGATCAGACCTATAGTCAACACTGTTGGTGGATTCGGTACTGCCAGAGTCAGGCCTATAGCTATCACAGTATTTGGTATCCCTATTAAGAGATGAGTCCAGCCAACCTCAGTCCCTCTAACCTCTGAGGATCGGCTGGAACGCAAGCGGATTCATCTCTTACCAAATTAGCCCCCTCTCCCTTTTCAAACTGCAACAGCTACACCACTTCCCACGTATATGATGCTAGCACAAAGGATTTAACATACCACTGAGCATTTATACTATTGATGGGCGAGTAAAGAGTTAACAATAACACTGCTGAATTGTACTTTGATGATGTGGCAGAGATATGATAAGGGAAGGGAAAGGATGGGTACTGCCCCCAGCAGCAAGATAGGGAAGTGGGAAATCTTGTGAAGGCAGGGTGGTCTTGCTTCCCTAAAGACTACAACAGTAGCAAACTGGATAAGATGTGCTTGCATTATCAGTGTTTGCAAGCACCAAGACCCATCAAGATGACAGTAAAAAAAAAAAAAAAAAAAAAAAAACAGATGCTCTTATGGATAAGATTTTGGAAAAAGTGCCTTGTAAGAATGACCATAGCAGAGTCATGTACCCCTTCCCTAAGGGTATTTATACCCTTTCTCTGTCTTTTAAGACAGAATCTAGCAGTGATAAGTTGAGCAGGGATTGGGAACGACACCTGACCAACTCCTCCGGCTGGACCATGACGTGAGTTTCCCTCCATTCCCCTTAACCTGGGACACTGGGCTAAGGTAACTCCTTGTGAGGTTGAGAGTCCCTTGTACATTCAGGATGCTCATTTGCAGCTCCTTATAAGGTTGAGAGGCCCCTGTATATTCAGGGTGTAGAAATGCTAGTGTATATATTTTCAACTCCTTGCAAGGTTGAGAGGCCTCTGTATATTCATGGTGAAGTAATGCTATAGCAATATATTTATTTCATATTATTTTAGCTTTTTATTTTTATTTCTTTTTGGGACAAGCAGTGTACTCCGTTGTGCTAATTGCTAATTTCTGTTTACTAGTTGATACGCCCATCCCCATAACAATTGCACCAGTTAATGGTGGATGTTGTCATCAAAAAGATCTTGAGCTGGTGAATAAAATCAACTTACTAAATCCCAGTGGTTGTTGCCTCTCTGGATTGTTTTACCATCTCCTTTAACAAGATAGCTACTATCTCGTTAGACAACTATCTTTAGGCTTGTTTTAAAGTAAGGGTAGAAGTAAGGGTAGTGTTCTGGCAGAACACTATTAAGTCCCTACTCAGATAACCTAACCACAAGGAAATCCTGATTTCCTGTATCTGTGTTTATTGTGGATCTTTTCTTGAGGGTGTGTGGGGAAAATCAGCACCTTAATCTTATCTAACTTGTTAAATGTCTGTTATCTTTGGTATGGGATCCTGGGGGTGGAATATAAACATATTATTTAATGGCCTTCCTCAGTTTGTTCTCTTCACAGATTCTAAAGAATTTGGATGCCAAAGGACACACCAACTCATCTTTACCCAACAAAAAGAATAAGCTTTCTGTAATCAACAGGACAGGTAAGATAAAGTGTGGGAGGAGAGTGGAAGCATTTTGAGGACCCAGCTCAGGAGCTGGGTTTTGCACACATACGGCAGCTGTGCTGAAACCATATCACATTTCAGTTACCATAGTAATGCAGACAAGACTTGATGTCTCTTCTATTCTTAAGCCATGAATGATCTTTTGTGCCCACACAGGCTACTGTCTCTTTTGAAGTTTAAGATCAGGATTCAGAAAGCCACCAAGATTTGCATCCCCTGGAAATTATTTTTAACCCTATAAAGTTTTGAAACTTTTGATAAGGCTTAAGAAAATTAAATTACATGGTATACTCAACCTACCAATTAGCAAAATTACCAGCATTTTATTTAAAAAGATCTTTCATAGTTTAAAAAGCTACTTACTGTTAGAAACTCGAAACCGAAATCTGTTTCTTTCAACAAATAATTGCCACTGATTCCAGATCAAAACTTAAAAAAAAAAATGTACAGACGTTAGGTTGCACTTCTCTAGCTCAAGCCTTTGCATAGTGGTGGCCACAGTACTCACATACATAGTCCCATTCATTTATCTACCTGTGCATGTGTGTGTATATGTATGTGCGTGTGTGTATTTATATTTATATATATATATATTAACATTTTTGAAATTTTTCCTTCAAAATGTATTCAGGTCTCAAACATATCACAGAAGATTTGAATTATATCATTTAGACCCTAGCAGGCTAAAAGTTATTTTTCTGGAAGCTGTTAAAAGGAGAAATCAAAAGTGAAATCAAACACAGAAAAAAAAAGAAGCATACAAAGATATCACCAAAAATCACTTTAAGTAGTAACCTATATACCCAGGGGATCAAAAGCAAAGAAATCTCCGAGTCAAAACCTTGGGCATGATATATTCCTCCAGCTTTAATTTCACCAGTTTAACTGGCAGAAAAGCATGTTTTGCTTAATCTACACCAGATTTGTGTGCTTAATCTACACCAGATTTGTGTAAAATATCAATAAAGTACACATCCTAAATCCCAGTCTGAATGAAATATAATTGATGCACACCACTTCAAAGGATCTAACTTGCTCCACAAGCCAATGGCAATTTTAATTGCAGAAGCCTCTATCTCAGCTCTACAAAGGCCCTTGTCAACTCTCAAAAGAGTAGTATTTCAGATGCAGATCAAGAACACGATTTCTAAGCATAAAGTGATACATAGTAGAAACAGAAGAAATTCAAAGAGCACAAATTATTCCCATATTGCAAACAATGCTTCTGTATTAAAATTCCTCCGCATGCCACTTTTCCCCTCCATCATTCCATATCATTGTATCTCCACTTTATACACACAAGAAATGCTGACAACTCTTCTCCTCTCACAGCAATGCTCTATAGGTTGTCCTGGCTTTTTATATCTAAAGACTGCAGTAACTTAAAGTAAACTGTAAGAAACTAAGTAGCAGAAGAGCCATCGACATGAGTCTACTGAAGGGAAAGAATGGACCATATCTATGCTAGTGACAAATTAGTATCAGGGACAGACTGGAGCTGCAGTTTCCATTAAAACTAACAAACTTTTGTATTTGAGTCACAAATGTTGAAAGTTAATTTTAAAGAATAATGGTCAAAACTAATGCAGATATAGTGAGGTTTACTGCTTTTTTATTTAGGAGAATATTCTTCATTCACATAAACAAAAATAAGACAAGGATAAAATTTATTTGTCAATGGATACTTTGATAATATTTACCAAAACTTTACAACTGCAGAATTTTTCATTGAGTATGCTTCCATATATATATGGTTTTGGCACACATATTGTGCATCCAGGCATTCCTCCTCAATTTACTATTTACCTCTGTTTGGAGAAAAAAAAATAAAATAAAAGTATAGTTAACTAAGTTGGAAAGGAAATAGCATGCTGATCTGATCTAGTCTGATCCAGCACATCAGGTTTCCAGCCAGAACCAAATCAACATGAAACAATCCATATATAAAATCATAAATACATACATTACATACAATGATGCTATAACTTCATTTTCTGTCAGTTCTTTCTTTGTTTTTCTATCTAATTGCCTAGAGAAGAGGAACTCTGGTCCATCCTTGTCTTTATTTCTGCTTACTCTGCAAGATTATCCCTATTATTCTTCATGACAATTTGTAATTTTGGCTTCCCCGTTAAGATATTTCAATATAAAACTTGCAAGCTGGCCACAAAGGCATGCATGCAGAAAAGCTAAAGAGCGCCATTTATTGAGGCACAATCCCTGTACTTTACAATCTTCCTTTCTGAATAAAAGGATAAGAAACATCTATTGCATTTTAACATCAATAAGCCTTGATATATAAGCAGGAAAAAACCCTCATGCTTTGGCACCTAATCTGAAGCACAGTAAAAAGTCAGCTTCTCAAGATTCATTTTCCAGTCTTCTATCAGTTTTTCCTTTAATCCCTGCTAAACTTATTTTTTAAAATTTAATCAGCCCTTGAAAGGAATACAGAGCACAGAAACCAAGGCATCCACACTATTACATCTTAGATTTGTGTATCCCAACAGCATGAGGCTTATGCATGTTTGCCAGACAGGACTGCTTTGAGTCAGCAGTACTCACTAGGCTCAGGAGCTTAGCTAAGACAAAAAAAAATCCTTTTCTTATATGACTACTCTCATAAAACAGGCTTATCATTTTTGGCAAGGGGGCAGCTCAAGAACATGTAATTCTTCTTTGAAGCCTGGTTCAAGACTTAATAAATTTACTTGCCATCTCCCTCCTGGGAAACTAGTCGCAGTGAACAGAGATGTGAATGATCCAGCTGGATGCTGTAAAGGGCTCCTTCACAGAACTAGGTGGTCAAAGAACAACCATGCATGTTTATTACCACCAAAAAAGTTTGCTCTTTACAAACCAGGAGGATGCCCAGGAAATCATAGAATCATAGAATGCTTAGGGTTGGAAGGGACCTCTAGAGGTCATCTAGTCCAACCCCCCTGCACACGCAGGGTCACCTAGACCATGGGGCACAGGACTGCATCCAAGCGGGTTTTGAAGATCTCCAGAGAAGGAGACTCCACAACCTCTCTTGGCAACCTGTTCCAGTGCTCTGTCACCCTCACTGTCAAGAAATTTTTCCTTAAGTTCATGTGGAACTTTTGATGCTTCAGTTTGTGGCCATTACTTCTAGTTCTGTCGGTGGCCACCACTGAAAAGAGGCCAGCACCATCCTCCTCACTCCCTCCCTTGAGGTACTTGTAGACACTGATTAGATCCCCTCTCAGCCTTCTCTTCTCCAGGCTGAACAGGCCCAGCTCCCTCAGCCTCTCCTCATAGGGCAGATGTTCCAGGCCCCTGATCATCCTTGTAGCCCTGTGCTGGACTCTCTCCAGCAGCTCCACATCCCTCTTGTACTGTGGGGCCCAGAACTGGACACAATACTCCAGATGTGGCCTCACCAGGGCTGAGTAGAGGGGCAGGATCACCTCCCTCGACCTGCTGGAGACGCTCTTCTTACTGAAACACCAAAAATTACATAGGAACTTAAGGAAAAATTTCTTAACAGTGAGGGTGACAGAGCACTGGAACAGGCTGCCCAGAGAGGTTGTGGAGTCTCCTTCTCTGGAGATCTTCAAAACCCGCTTGGACGCAGTCCTGTGCCACGTGCTCTAGGTGTCCCTGTGTATGCAGGGGGGTTGGACTAGATGATCTCTAGAGGTCCCTTCCAACCCTAAGCATTCTATGATTCTATGATTCTATGATCCCATTGGCCTTCTTGGCCACGAGGGCACACTGCTGCCTCATGGTCAACTTGTCGTCCACCATGACACCCAGGTCCCTTTCTGCAGAGCTGCTCTCCAGAAGGTCAGTCCCCAGCCTGTACTGGTGTCTGGGGTTATTCCTCCCCAGGTGCAGAACCTTGCACTTGGCCTTGTTGAATTGCATGAGGTTTTTCACCGCCCAGTTGTCCAGTCTGTCCAGGTCCCTCTGGATGGCAGCGCAGCCCTCTGGGGTATCAGCTACTCCTCCCATTTTCGTGTCATCAGCAAACTTGCTGAGGGAGCACTCTGTGCCTTCATCCAGGTCATTGATGAATAAATTGAACAGGACTGGACCAAGGACTGACCCCTGGGGGACACCGCTAGCTACAGGCCTCCAACTAGACTCTGCACCGCTGATCACCACCCTAAATCATGAATAATAGAAAAGTGCACAGCTTTTAAAATTGCCTCCAAAACAGGAGGGCCAGTTTTTCAGACTGCTCATAGCTGCTGTCCTCTCAGTCAACAGCTTTAATGCATCCTTTAATGCATTAAGAAGCAATTTACTTTCCACTATAGCTCTTTGCAAGCCTAGCTTTTAAATAACAGCAGGGCAATTTAAACATAATGAATCCTAATAAGTTGGATCCTTAACCACATGTTCTAATCCTTTGCCACACTACGATTTAGAGATATAATGCAACTTTTATATTAAAAAAAATCCAAATAACAAACTCTCCTCAAAAAATATCCCATTACAACTGCTACAACTACCACTCTCCTGGGAAGTGAAAAATTCAAACAAAGGATATGCTCCTGTACACCTAGTGCATTTGCTTTCAGGGTGAGTAGCTCATGAACCCAATAGCATGGGCTATCAGAATAGCGCTAGACAAGTATGCAATTTGCTAAACTCTTTTTGAAATAGGAACCATCAGATAGAGATTTAGGTGGAAGCTCCGAGCTATTGCGTTTTTATTTGACCTTCCTTCACAAATAGCCCTCAAATGGCAACACTTTCTAGTGTTGAGGATATCTGATGTCATCCCTTCCAGTGTTAGTTTACACCAACTCAAGGCAAAAAACAAGCTGTTCTAATCTGTTAATTTACTCGCTGGGATCATCCACACTAATCAAGATATGTATTTCATAGCTTCTCCCTGAAGATAAGCTTTAATAGATCGCTTTTCAATGATATGCATCCCTGTTGAATCAGAGCTGTTTGCTAGCTTTGTATTCAAGACCTAATCTAAAACTTCAAAAGCAGTGTTAACCAAAGATAAATCTGAGTAAGATATAAAACTAAGAAAATGATTTAATCAAAGTCAAGATAGTCAGTTGTTTGAAAATAGAGAATTTATAGTTAGAAGAGAAACTGGAAGTGGGAAAGGAGGGAGAAAAACAAACACACAACAACAACGAAAGCCAATCAACCAACCAAAAAACAAACAACAACAAAAAAACACCACCTTGACTTCTTGATTGTCTTCTTCTTTGATCTTTCCTACCCTTCCTATCTGCTCTTGAGAGAAAACACTACCAGTGAAAGCAAAGGAGTCCCTGTGCGGGGTCACCCAACTGATCCTACACACATTAATACACAGGAAGGGTTAGGTACTTGCTTGGAATAGGAAGTATCAGATCACCCCATAGAAGTGGCTTGGTGTCCTCCTACATATATGCTGTTCTGCTCCCAAAAATGTCTGACATGCTCAGGGTGGCTGTTTCCACCAACGTAACACACTGTGCAGCTCTACCCATCCTCACAGCACAGTGTTCAGCAGTGAGGCATGGGCTCTACCTCTGCAGACAAGCCCTGGGCCAAATGATGTGCCTGAGTTCCTACTACTGCACCATCACAACCTGCTGAAACAGCCTTGGAGCACCTTCCACTGAATCCCACACAGAGAGGCTACAGGACCAGGGGGTCCCTTGTATTTGTCTTTCATGCATTGTGCCCTTAGGATGCTTATCTCCATGCTTTTCTCCCTAAAGAGAGATCCTAGAAATCTGTGGGTATTATTTAAACATATGTTAAACATATACACATATATATGCACTCACATTTATAAAATATTGGTATATATTAAAAAGACACCACTCACTGTCATGTTGCAATTCCAATCAGGCAGTAGCATATGTTCAGAGTTTTAATATATAACTTAACTTTTCAACCACAAAGTATTCCTACAAGAAAAGCGATGCTGACTATATTGAACTGCAAGGGTTCACTTTCTCCCCCAAAGCAGCCAGGATGAAGAACTAGCCTTTTCAGGTTCAAACGCTTTATCTAAAGAGGTCTACCATACACAAGAAGCACATAAAGAAGCACAAGAAAGATAATCTGCAAGATAAAATGCCATCCACTCTTGCCAAATCACCATATTTTGGTGATAAGCTTATTCCAAAACAGTAACGTGTGGGAGTTAAAGTCCAACACAGCGTTTTTCAGGCCAGCTCTGTGATCTCCACTGACTGCAAAATACTTTCTTACTAAATACAGTTTCATCAGAATAGAAGCAAGAGGAAATCAGAATAGGTTTTCATGGCACTTCTTTTGCAACAGAAATTAGTAGTAGGTTAGCAGCACATTTATCTAGCATTGAGTTTTCTACCGATTTTTTTTTTCTACCAGACTCTCTCATAGCTAAAGAAAAGTTAGGAAACAGAGACAAAGGATTGAAAAGAGAAAAGTTTTAAATGATTTAAGCAGTTACAATTACTCATAATGTAATAAATTGAGTATCTGATAGCCTTGTGAACTCAGAGGCAAAGGAATTAGCAGCTCTGTATCTATACAAAGAGGTAATGAGGCAAATAAAAACCCTAAAAAGAGCCTATTTCATCAGATCTTTCAGTCTAATTGCAAGTACAAATTTTCAGCAAATTAATCTGTTTTCTAAACAAAAACCTCCTGCTGTAGCATTCATGGCTGGCATGTCCAACAGATCCTTTGTTTTTAGCAAATTCAGCACATCCCCATGTTCTTCAGTCTTCTTAAGCGTGTGTTTTTGATCTGTTTACACAATATTCCATTATATGAGGATGGTTGTCCTGTTAGCTCTTTAAAGGAGACAGTAAAATAATCCGGAGGGGCAACAACTACTGGGCTTTAGTTAGTTGATTTTATTCACCAGTCCAAGGCCCAAGATCTTTGTGATAACAACATCCACCTTTAGCTGGTGCGATTGTTATAGGGATGGGCTTATCAATTAGCAAATAGCAATTAGTGCAACTAAATGGAGTGCACTGCTTGTCCCAGTAAAATGCTATAGCGTTTCTTCATTCTCAGTGTACACGGGGCTCTCAGCCTTGCAAGGAGTTGACAAATGCTAGCAAATTTCTTCTCCTTGAATGCGCAGGGACTCTCAACCTTATAAGGAGTGACCTTAGCCCAGCATCCCAGGTAAGGGGAGGGGAGGGATCCTCATGGTCCAGTCGGAGGAGTTGAACAGGGATTGAGATGGATGCCTGACCAACTTGTCAGTACTAGAATCTGTCCTTTATACACTTAGGGGAGACATACGTCACTGTGTCATGGTCATCCTTATGAGGGGATCCTTCTAGAGCCTTTAGGTGAGATCCATAAGAGTATCTGCCCTTTGCACCATCAGCAAGATGATTTTTGGTCCCTTATCAAGTGTGCCAGCATATCAGATCTTTAGTCAGTTGGGGTTTGCAAATTTTAGTGAAGCGCGACCGCCCTGCCTCCACAAGACTTCCCACTTCCCTATGTTGGGGACAGTACCCAAAGTTTCCCCATTGCTTTTCTGCCACGTTGGAAGGTCTTAAGAAATGGGTTTAGCTCACACATTAAAGGGAACTTGTTCAATTCTTCAGGTAACTATCTGTCATCGATAGCATACTTCTCAAGAGCCCTCCCTGTTTCTTCTTTTCTATTCCAGTAATTTTTCATCTCTACCCTCGTCCCCTAAAGGTATCTATGTACAAAGTTTCTGTCATTTGACAGCCATCCACAAATGACTCCTCATATGATAGCAGTTCCTCTTCCTAGAAAGAACAGCTGATTTATAAGTTATCTTCCCTAAAAGACCCCAAAGGTTGGATAACTGGAAGATAACAGTGAAGGAATCCGACTATTTTAAGCATCTGGCAATTCCCTCACCTTCCTTTGTCTTAAATTATTTTCAGGAGCTATGTTAAAAACTCTCTTGAAAAGAAGGAAGTTGATTCAGCTTTTCAGAAGCTTATAAAACATTTTTATAAAAAGCAATGTATGCTTGGTTCAGGTTCCTGATGCTTTTATGTAAAAATAGGAACCTTACAGCTTCAGAAGCGATTCTAAGTCTCTCCGTGACATCATTCAAGACTATTTTAAACATCTATTCCCTAAAATTTAAATGTTAAATGCAGCTTAAAGATTATTTGAATGTTCAAGACAATATGCATGTTTTATGAATCAAATGCTTTTTTAAAAAGCAAAAAGGGGTAGGCACTTATCTTTCCCCTCTAAGGACAGCACAAAAGGGTTTTGTTTTCCAGCTGAAAACCTAAAAAAAAATAATAAATAAAAATTAAAAAATTAAGTCAATAAGGGGAAAGGGGCACTCACTAGACTCCTTTGAAATTATTATGAAAAAGTTTTGAGAAATCCATCCCGAATTATCTATCCAGCTTTGTGTATTTCCCAATTCCATTTTCCTGAAGACTTCATTTTCAGAATGCTCTCATGCATGCTATCAGAGATGGCATAATACTGGACACTTTTGTTTAAAGTAACTGCAACAAATAAACTTGGAGAAGTGCAATTGAAAACTTAGATACGGTTGTTTTGTCTAGCTGGGGGCCCGTAACAGCATGCACTACAGCATGTTTGGACACCCACAAGTCTATGGGACCGGGTGGGATCCACCTGCGGGTTCTGAGGGAGCTGGTGGAAGTGCTCGCCAAGCCGCTCTCCATTGTCTATCATCAGCAGTCCTGGTCAACACGGGAGGTCCCAGACAACTGGAGACTGGCCAATGTGACACCCATCTACAAGAAGGGTCAGATGGAGGATGCGGGGACCTACAGGCCTGTCCGCCTGACCTGGGTATCGGGGAAAGTTATGGAGCAGATCATCTTGAGGGTGATTACACAGCATGTGTGCGACAACCAGGGGATCAGGCCCAGCCAACATGGGTTCATGAAAGGCAGGTCCTGCCTCACCGACCTGAGCTCCTTCTATGACCAGGTGACCCACCTAGTGGATGAGGGAAAGGCTGTGGATGTGGTGTGCTTAGACTTCAGAAAGGCCTTTGGCCCAGTCTCCCACTGCCTTCTCCTGGAGAAGCTGGCAGCTCATGGCTTAGACAGGTGTACTCTTTGCTGGGCGAAGAACTGGCTGGATGGCTGGGCCCAGAGAGGGGTGGTGAATGGAGTTAAATCCAGCTGGCAACCGGTCACGAGCGGTGTTCCCCAGGGGTCAGTGTTGGGGCTGGTCCTCTTTAATATCTTTATCGACGATCTGGATGAGGGGCTTGAGTGCACCCTCAGCAAATTTGCAGAGGACACCAAGCTGGGAGGAAGAGTTGATCTGCTGGAGGGTAGGAAGGCTCTGCAGAGGGATCTGGACAGGCTGGATCTATGGGCCGAGGCCAATTGTGTGAGGTTCAACGTGACCAAGGGCCGGGTCCTGCACTTCGGTCACAACAACCCCATGCAGCGCTACAGGCTTGGGGCAGAGTGGCTAGAGAGCTGCGCAGCAGAAAAGGATCTGGGGGTGCTGGTCGACAGCCGGCTGAACATGAGGCAGCAGTGTGCCCAGGTGGCCAAGAAGGCCAACGGCCTCCTGGCTTATATCAGGAACAGCGTAGCCAGCAGGACCAGGGAAGTGATCGTCCCCCTGTACTCAGCCCTGGTGAGGCCGCGCCTCGAATACCGTGTTCAGTTTTGGGCCCCTCGCTGCAAGAAAGACATCGAGGTGCTGGAGAGTGTCCAAAGGAGGGCAACAAAGCTGGTGAAGGGGCTGGAGCACAGACCTTATGAGGAGCGGCTGAGGGAGCTGGGGTTGTTTAGTCTGGAGAAGAGGAGGCTCAGGGGAGACCTTATTGCTTTCTACAACTACCTGAAAGGAGGCTGGAGTGAGGCAGAGGCCGATCTCTTCTCCAGAATAAGTAAAGATAGGACAAGAGGAAATGGCCTCAAGTTGCGCCAGGGGAGGTTCAGGTTAGATATCAGGAAGAATTTATATGCGGAAAGAGTAGTCAAGCATTGGAACAGGCTGGTCAGGGAAGCGGTGGAGTCACCATCCCTGGCAGTGTTCAAGAAACGTGTAGATGAGGCCCTTAGGGACATGGCTCCACAGTACAAGAGGCATGTGGAGCTGCTGGAGAGAGTCCAGCGCAGGGCTACAAGGATGATCAGGGGCCTGGAACATCTGCCCTATGAGGAGAGGCTGAGGGAGCTGGGCCTGTTCAGCCTGGAGAAGAGAAGGCTGAGAGGGGATCTAATCAGTGTCTACAAGTACCTCAAGGGAGGCAGTGAGGAGGATGGTGCTGGCCTCTTTTCAGTGGTGGCCGCCGACAGAACTAGAGGAAACAGACAGAAACTGAAGCACCAAAAGTTCCACAGGAACTTAAGGAAAAATTTATTGACAGTGAGGGTGACAGAGCACTGGAACGGGTTGCCCAGAGAGGTTGTGGAGTCTCCTTCTCTGGAGATCTTCAAAACCCGCTTGGATGCAGTCCTGTGCCCCATGGTCTAGGTGACCCTGCGTGTGCAGAGGGGTTGGACTAGATGACCTCTAGAGGTCCCTTCTAACCTTAAGCATTCTATGATTCTATGGTTTTACAGGCATGGTGTTGAAGGGCTTACGGTTGGACTCGATGATCTTGAAGGTCTTTTCCAACCATAATGATTCCATGATTCTATGTTTCACAGAATCACAGAATGGTTTAGGTGGGAAGGGACCTCTAGAGATCATCTAGTCCAACCCCCTGCTCAAGCAGGGGCACCTAGAGCACAGGGTCGCATCTAGGCAGGTTTTGAAGATCTCCAAGGAAGGACACTCCACAACCTCTCTGGGCAGCATTTAACATTGTGTGCAGCATTCCTGCTGAGTTTGGTCAGAAGAAATAAGTGGTTAGTGATATTCACCCCTGCAATGCCTGCAGAGTCAGCATAGCTCAGAGCCCAAGTCAAATGCTATTCCTTCTTGGCCATGACTGAATTATTTACTAAATTCCAATGAGCTGAAGCAAAGGGATTACTTGTAGAAAACTTACTGTGCCAGTGCGGAAAAAGGACTCTGCTTGACTCTCTGAACCTGGACTCACTTTGTAGACCAGGCAACTGCAAGTTTTCCTTATTTTAATAGGCTGTTCCTTGTAAAATGCGATCCTTAGATGTACATTTTATTGAGCAACAAATGACTATATGGTTAAACAGGTTTTAGACTCATATTTCAGAATAAGCTTCAAAGGAGAAATCTTGTCTTATTACAGGAAAAAAAATAACAGGATACTTAAACCAAACCAAATCCTCTTGTTCTCTTTATAATTTTTCTTTCTTCCTCACCAAGATATGTTCCTGATTCGGTAAGCTCGCATTATAAGTTGTTACGCAATTTAAGGTATCATAAGTAAGTGCTTGATCACTTCTCCTATTAGAAAAAAATATGATAGTTCAAAGAGTGTGAAGGGCTTGCATCAAACAGACTAAATAGACATACATATTTACACTGGTCTCAAGTTCAGAGGGAGAGAGCAACAAAAATACCGCAGCATAGCATTTCAGCCAAATGAAACACTGATCCCAGTAGCCTACTATGAGACCAAGCTTACTGTCTTCAAAGTATAATCAGGACACCCTCATGTTTGTAAAACATTGCTGCAGATGTTACAAGGCAGTAATTTCACAGAACTATTACGCACCTCATAAAGTCCTTCTGCCTGTTAACACATCTTTTTAGATAGGAAAAAAGCTGATTAGACTCTACTTACTTGATGCTAAAATTCAGCAGATCCTTCCACAAAAATATAAAGAAAATCCCAAAGAATAATCCACCACCCAAAATACATCCTTCACAACAACAAAAAAAAAAAGAAAAAAAAAAAAAACACAAGGAAACACACAAGTTCTATAGAGCACTAGCTCTGCTACCATAGCTATCTTTGCATGTAGCCAACTTCACACACCAGTCAGTTTGTTGCCACCTTTTAATGGGGATGTGCATGCATTAAAATGAGCAGATGCTATTTCCTCTTGACTGTTTTCTCTGTGTAGAAACATCCCTCTCCATTTCTGATGGAAACGTTGCCATTTTAATCTGAATTCAACAAAGCAATTCAATCTCGCTGACCAGAGGGATGTGTCTATAGCTTTTATTTCTTTAGGGCTAGGGCCATACAGAAATCCATTTTATATCCACCCTAGCCTCAGGTTTTAATACACAGTTTTAAAAGCAGTAATTGAGCACCCTTACTACTTCTCTCTCACTGTAAGTCCCTTTTCCTTATTCTCTGAAGTACAAAGATTTTAGTGCTTTTTTTTTAACCCCTCCCTCCCCCAAAGCTTCCTTTCTTTGCATTACAAACTGAAGAGGCATTTCATTTTCAAAGCACAATTCTGATGTTACAAAAAGAAAGCATGCATTTGATATTTTCCCCTGGAGAACAAAAGGCCCCGTAGGCTCCTTTGCTTACTATTCTGCACATCAGCATGCCTCTTCTTGTGCTGGTTTTTCTTTTGCTCTTCACAAGTTCAGCACTGCCCAGCTGTTGCCACAAACACATACAATCCAATATACATGAGTGCATGCACATCTATGCAACATGCATTCATATTCTAACAAATTTGCTTGGAATACGTGCCTAGAGGGATTTATTTTCCCATTTGAACACTGGCCTATTATTTAATAATCAACTCAGTGTCCAGGAATTAAACATCTCAAAAGAATTGGAGTACAGCAAGCTATATTTAAAACAAGATTTATTCCAAGCAAATGGTTAAACAACATCAAGTCCTGTATTAATTTTATTATGGCCTTTCAAGAACTTTACCTGGAGTGGGTTTGGCTTGGAAGCTCCCTATGTTCACAGGAACTTTATGAATCATAAAAGGTAATTTCCTTCCATAAGTCATACACTCCCTTAAAAGACAACTTTAGTTCCCTGTTCAACAGAACCAAGTATGCTTTCTTTAGAGGATTTAATTCCTAATAGCATCAGTTCTCCAGTTCCCAAAACTGATAAAGTACCCCCAATGTAAGTTTTATGCAAATACACATTATGAGGTAAAGATTAATAATTAGTTTATACAATCATCTTTTTGAAACCTCTGAAGTAATATCATCTCTAAAAGTCTATCATCCAGGGTAATCACCTAATTATCATCTGTTCATTAATCCTAAGCCTGTTCTTACATTTTATTCAAATTTTTGTCTGATTCTTTCCCTCCCCCCCACCTCCCACAACATCCTAAATGCCCCCAATCAATTTTTCTGTCCTTTGCTCACTGAAGATTGGAGGGTCTAAAGCCCAGGACATTCAATTAGCATGCAGCTCTAAGAAGCCCGTATTCACTTTCCCAACTTTAAAGCAAGGGTAACAACACTGACCATCCTCTCAAATAAGGGAGGGGGTTGAGTTGCAAAAATCTGCTTGCAAAGTCGCCAGCACGGCTGCAGGGGTTTCAGGGGGACAAGACTTTCACTGGTGTTTATGGCAACCTGAGGACAGGAGGACACTGTTTTATGCTCCTGCCACAAATTCCCATCTGAGTCCAGCTCATTGTCCATCAGAAGCATTTTCAGATTTTAAATAGGTAGGCAGATTTCAGAGATCACAATTTCTTTTAGCAAAGGGAAACTCCAAAGTTCTTTGCCACTCCCCCCCCCATCCCACAGAAGGGGGAAAGCAAAGCGGGGGTAAGAGGCAGCCTCTGCTAAGCATTTCCCACTGTACACAGGGAGGAGATGAGCTCTGCCCCTCTGCTCTAAACCACTGGCCAACACTGCTTCACTAGAACCCAAGTGGATTATGAAATGCAGGACTATACCAGCAAAGAAGTACTCAACTTCTTTGTTTAAAGTTAGGAGACAAATCCCTATCTAGTCCCAAATCATTTCCCAATCTACTCAGTAACCACATACCAACTCGTAACAGCTGGAAGTCAAAACCCTTATTGAGCTCCATCAAAGGGATCGGGCAAAGTTAAAATATTCTCACTTGGGAACATACAAACTAGGAAGTAGCTGGGGAGGGAAACATGCTTCAGAGAATCCCAAGTTTTTTTTTTTTTTTTTTTTTTTTTTTAAAAAAAAAACAAACCAAAACAAAACCCCAAAACCTACCAAAGAAACATTTTCAGCATGGGACAGAATAAGCAGCAGATTAAATAGTTTCCTGCTTTCAAGGTCTTTATTTTGAGAGACTGGTTACTAGCGTTTCTACAAGGCCATATTAGTCCTCTGACAGAGACAGCACACTTCATGTAAGGACTGAGCTTCTAAGTGAGAGCTGCCACACTGTCAGTCAGGCCATGAAAAAAGCCAAGATGCACAAGGTAGGGTGAAAGAAGGCATATGGAAGAGATGCAACTGGACAGAAGACAGTTTCTCCTCAGCAACTAGATCAATTGACAAATTCAGTTGACAGCAGGGCACGGAGAAGTAGCTTTTTTGCAAGTGTACATGTTTCCCCTTACTGTCTTGTATCAAAAGGTAAGTAGCAGTATCTTTGCCCCCCAAATTAGCATGTAATTTGAGCTTGCACTGTTCACTTTAGGATACTCTTATATCCTTCAGCAGTCACTGAGCTTGTTTCCACATGCTTTTGGGAGATGCCTGGCCCTTCCATGCATGCATTTATCTTGTTCTAGATGCTGCACTCGATACAATGACTTTTTCTCAGGTTTTAATCAAATTCCTGATTAATTCCCCCTAGACAGTGGGCAGATTTTCTCTCAACAGCACTGGGCCCAAAAAACACACTCTAAAGCTACTTTTTTCGGGTGTATGAACTGCAGGAACATTTTTGTACTTTTGTAGTCTTCTTTCATCTAATGCTTTGAATTTATCTTTTATCAAGTTGTTCAGTATGTGCTCAGTCACACTACAGTCATTCCAAATCCTAGAAAAAGGAATATTTGTGGCATGGATGCGTCCTTTCACCCTCTCGAAGTTTTATGACACATCACCAAAATTATTAAGGCTGAAAGCAAATGCTAAGAAAGGTGGAGGACTACATTTCACCCTATGTTTCTCAACAAAAAATATTTCCTTTCATCAGCATTACCCAGCCACACCTGAAGATTGTCCTTAATACCAGAAGTCATTGCATTTCCAGATTTCCACCTGCTTTTTGGCAGATTTTAGAATAACAGTTTTGGTCCCTCCTCACCCTCCCCTTTCTCCCTCTCTACAACTCAAAAATATAAAGGCTCTTTTTCAAAGACACTTCATAGATTTAAGATTAAGGATAAGAAAATATCTACATGATACCAGTGTAGAACAGACATTTTTCTGTCCCAGCTAAACCAAAATGGTAGGCAATTTCTTAATTCTCACTGAGCTTAATCCAACCACACTAATTTAGAAAGCTAAAACAATATCAGAAAAAGTGAACAATGCAGCTAATTATGCACAAACAAAATAGTGCCAATGTTCATACTTACAGGCTGAGGCTGTTCTGCAATACAGCAGTTGAAACACAACCAGAACTCACTCATTGTTTACAGTCTGAAGTGCAAACACCAATGAAGAGCAGGACTCGATCTCTGCAGAAGGGTCTGAGGGCATGAAAGTTCTTCAAATAAATTCAATTATAACTGTTCCAACATGAAAGTCTTTTTCCTCCGCTGAACTTTTCTCCAAAGACAGGTCACTCCCAGGATGAGCAGGGTGAAGATAAAAAAAATAGTATTTCAGAGTCTTCCTTGAGAAGGTTGGTCCCAGCACCATGGAAGTGTTATGCATGCGCCTTTGGACTCTAGCGTTACGTGAACCTGAAAACAGAGAACCGCATTACATCAGAAAGAAAGAAGATACAGCATCTCACACTTGCAGGCATCCACCCACACCAGTGATTTCTTGATGGCATCTCCAACTACAGCGTAGAGAGACACTAGCAAACAAGTCACGTGCTTACTTCTACGGTGACAGCTGAAAATAGCATATAACAGAAGTTTACACGAGTTCAGTTTCTATCTCTAACTTCTGTCTTATCTATTTCAAGCTTTCAAATGCCTTTTTAAGAAGTGGTAACTGACCATGCACTCCTTGAGCTTCTTAAGGAATTCTACCCATTGACGCTTCCCATTTCTCAATGGAAAAATTACCCTGTCCATTCACAGAGCAAAGTTTAAATACCATTTAACCACAACTCCATAGCACAGCTGCCAAAGCCATATTTCTTTCTAAATTGAAGGTCAATGGAGTAGGAAAAACACACACACATTATTAATTCCTGTTAAGCTTAATTAATACATGTTAAGCATGTAGCAATTGACACTTTTAGTCCAGTAACTGCACAGGTTATACCTACTTAAAACTTGATTTTTTTTTTAATGTTAAGAAGATATACTTCAAGTTTTTATGAAAAGCAGCAATGCTCCTCTAATACTAGCCACTCGGTTTAAGAGAAATTGAGGAGAAAGCAAGTGCTCAGAGTAACCTTTTAAAGTCTGAGGTATGGCAACCTGTTGGAGCTATAAACAGATATATTACTCTGGTTCTCTCTCACTGGGCAAATGATACAGTATTTTGATTTGCAGCTCTTGAATTCCTGCCCCCATCACTTGTGCCCTCTTGGTCCCTCACAATTTATTTCCAATCGAGTCCAGATTTAACATATCAAATCCTCGTTTTGACAGAGGTTCAATAATACTCGCTAATAGTACACACTTTCTTAAAAGCATAGCTTCTATAAAAAAATATAGCACTGCTATAGACCTGAGTGAACGTGCTATCTAGCACCAGAAAACTATTCACAGATGGAGGGAATAAAAATGAAATGTTTATGCCCAGAATCTCAGTGAATAACCAATAGCTCTAGCCACATGTGACAGGCAATGCTATACGTATCATCACAGCTAGATTTCAGGATGCATGAATGTTGAACCATAATATCTGGTCTGTGCTCCAGCCCCTTCACCAGATTTGTTCCCCTTCTTTGGGCACACTCCGGCACACATCAGTCCACCAAGGACAGATCTGCACAAGAACCGATGCAAGGGGGGAGTGAGCAGGACGGTCCAGTTAAATAGCAACTAACTGTTAGATGAGATTAGCCATCTTGCCAAACCTCACCCTTAGTGGTTAAGTGGCTCATTTGTCCAACCTTACTGCACGCAAGATCAAGTTATCAAGACTCTGCTCTACAAAAAAGAAAGTGAGAGGGCAGATTTCTGTTTCCCCACTGTCTTAATAGACTTCGCGATCTATTATTTTTTTCCAGCTTGTTCCATGAGGAACAAACTAACACACAAAAAAATATATGTAAACCATTAGGACTAGGTAGGTCCCAGATTGGACATTTTGTCATGTGTAAACTGTGGATTTGTTCAGAACAGATCTGTGTGTATAAAGGAAAGCAGTACACCTTAAAAAAAAAAAAAAAAAGATGTTCTTTCTTAAGAGGTGCAGTCTTCTTTTCTGTGGCATCTAACTGTGGCTAGAGGTTCAGCAGCAACACAGCTTAAAATAACCTTTTCCTGTCTGTATCATTTCCCTGCTTCAGTTCATCACAGAGTACAGGCTGTCCACGCAAATAAATAAATGTGTGATTACATCTCCAGGTCCCTGGTCAACTAGTCCAGAAGCTTGGACTGAGGATATATAAATTTGTAACACAAACCACGTACCTTATTCCTTAAAATTACCCTATTGTAGTATTACAACCACTCAGAAACACATTAGCTCTTTAGAAATCTCTCAGAGCTTCATATATAGTAAAATACAGTGGTTCGATAAAGGTATGGATTATATACCTCAAATTTTCAAGTATATTTGCACAAGGTTACATGCTGAACAGAGGGGAGGAGAAAGAAAACAAAATCCTACCAGACTACCACTATAAGATCACAGATGCACACCTTCTACATACTAAACATCACAATTAGATCAGGATTCGAAGAAAGAGCATTAACTCCACCATTATCCACACCATATTAAGATGGGTGCACTTCTCTGCATGCTCAATCTTGCGTCGTGCCAGTCTCAGCTTACAATGTTGTTGTCTCACTGCATCACTGAACCTGATACTGCCAAACAAGCGTGGCACTGAGCCTTCAGCAAATTGAGGATGATAGTGCAAGCTAAATGTTCTTGCTTCCAGAGAAATGCCTTTGGGGCTGCTAACACTGTACTCTGTTGAAGTGTCCCTGAAAGCCTCTGCATAGTGTGGTACTAGAATTAATATTGAACAGCACAGGCATTAAGCATATTTGGAAAGCAATGAAACTCCCAAAGGAATAATACTCGTCAGCTGTTCTCCAGAGCCTTCTAACCAAATATCATATTTTTCCCCCAAACCTAAAATACCTGGAGTGTTTCTCAGTGACTTCCCTGACTCCAGGAAGCTACTCCCTCCTTGCCTTCTTCAGAGCAGCAAACATCCTACTGCTGTGACAGAGCAGATAATAGGCTCAGCAGTCTGATTTCAACTTGAATGGATACATAGACCTTTGGCTCCCATTGAGATGGTTTAGGTCTTTCATCTGGGTGTCAGAAGTACATACAGGTTTGCAATGAAGTTCTGCCTGAGGCTTTCCACATGGCGGGAGCAGTGCTTGATGCAGCTGCTGCGGGAACCCTTCTGATGTGATCTCCTCTGTGCAGCCTCTGCATTCCTCCACTCCATTTGCTTATATGAGAGCTGCCAAAGGTCTCAACTTGCATTCAGTTATTTGGCAAATTTGGCCTGTGCTTCCACAATCCAGGTGGAAGGTCAGGCAACCTGCTAGCCTGCCAACACTAGGGGTTACTGAGGCACCCGCGTTCAAGGCAAATGCCTGCCTTCACGCTGGCTGCCCCCTTTGCTACAGTCAGATCCAAGTATTAGTCCTTGAGCAAGATGGCTATTCCAATATTTCTGTGTGAAACATTAGCTAGATAATACCTTCTCAATGGTTAGGCTCTGAGTCACTGGCAACATCAGGTAGCCCAGGAAATAACCTATTAGTATTAGATGTCCAACAGAAATGCATAGTTTGGCAGTCACAGCTCATGACATTTGTGAGGGTTAGCAAAAAAGTTTGTAATTGAGTTATTGTCCATCATACCTGCCAACAAGTTCAGCAGTTCTCAGTAAAAGGAAGGATGGATTACAAGTACTACGGGCAATAATGGAAAGTAAACACATTGGTAAGGACTGGCTCTGAATGACAGGAAGATTTGCTGTTCCAGAACTGCTATCATGCATGGCCAATTAATTATTTACTGGGGCTAAACCTGTACTCTTAAAAAAACAAACCAAACCAAACAAATGAACAAACAAAAAACCCCCAAAACACACACACTGTGTTCGGAAATCATCCACCTATAATGAAAACCTGTCCTGATAGTATTTGTGCATTCGAAAACAGACCTTACAACAGACAGAAGCCGTGAGGACAGCAGGAAGAAACCCCCCACAAAATACATTTAGGCAGATCTTCAGTTCACACCTTAGAAGTCCCTATAAAATATGGTGAAAGTAGTACTGCCTTTATAAGTACGTTTTACACATCTCCTTTGTTGTTAGGTAGAGTATTGCTTTGTGGATTTTTTTATTTCTTAAATCTCTTCTAGACTTGAGCTTCCTGGTGTTGTACCTTTCTCAACAAATGACAACAAACTCGTTTGATGACTTGCAGTGGGGCTTCTTTGTCATATTTCAACCTGTCCTTGCTCACAAGCTGGGGAACCGAGTCTTCTGGCTTTCCGCAGACTAACATAATCCAGATTTAGAAGGTTAAATGAAGATATTTTATCTTTACCCTTGTAGTTTTTCAAATAAAACTGAATAGGAAAAATGTATCAACTAGGAATGAAAAGCAGAGGCAGATGAGCACAGGTGAAACAGATAACAAATGAAGAAAAATAAAGAATGCTAGGGAGGGAGGAAGGAAGAAAGGAAACTTAACTGGACAGTGTTACATGTCAGAGAGACAGAAACCTTTGACCACTGTTTTTGTTAGGACAGAAATCTAGGCAATTGAAAGAGAAAGAAGTCCCAGCAGTGGATTAGAAAGATGGGCAATATTAGAAAGCAGCTGTAACTGCCTCAGTGAAAGTAATGATTGATTATTGCATAGCCCAGGACAACTGGGCAAGAATGAGTGGACAGAATGAGATTTCAATTTCCTTTCTCCAGCTAAGGAGCCTCCGGAGAAGCAAACAACAGCTTCTGTGTTGCTGTTTGCATGTTTAGTTACCTCAGAAGCATCAGAAGCATAAATAGGAGATGCAAGTAAATGTTAACCAACAGAACATTGAGCTTGACAGACTATATCAAGAAGGTGACATTAACAGACCAAGAGCTAGAGGAAGTCTTACAGAAATAAAAGGTCCTGCAGACTGGGCATCTAGTCAGAGCCAAGCAGGAGACTATCAACACAGTAGAAGGACATAGGTGGGAAAAACAAACAAACAAAAACAAAACAAAACCAGAAAACTTGAGTATCATAATACTCGGGCAATTTATTTTACTTGGAAACACTAAAAGTTTTCCCTAAATAGAAGGTAATAATATATATGCTTGCATGGAAGAGTCCACAAGAGATCACAGGTTGTGAAAAATGGAATCAAAATTGCCAAGTAATATCTTGCCTGTTAAAATCTTTCATAAAAGCATAACCTCTACAGAAGCTATTTTCAGATTATCTATAAATAGAGAGTCCGCCCCCCACCCCCACGTAGAATAACCATATCATGATTACAAGCTGTTTCTCATACAACACAGCTGAAAAGACAGCTTATAAACACATGACACTGCACCGGTTACACCCAACACATCTAATAAGAAAGCAAATTAAATCCTGAAAGTCAGCAAAGATTACGTGCATTTTTACAGTAGACCTCAAATCTGCAACCAAAATGTCATTGAAAGTGGGTTACCTTCTAATTAAAGAATCTGTATTCAGTATCCAAGATATAGATAGGAGAATCATCTAATTTAACTCATTTAAAATGTGTATTCTTCACTCAGATGTAATGCAACCTGAAATCAAAATAGGAGAAAAGTTCATATTAGTATATTTTACTGAGAAAAAACAGACAGCAATTCTACAGTATCCTGTTGCAGTACAAGATAAGTGTTAGAGCAGAGCACACATTAAATGTCTCCTTTTCACATGAGGTAGCCACAACAGCACAGTAGGTGGTTGCCATGCGAAGAGGAGTCTTTCATTACAGTCCTTGAGCGAAATCTTGGGCCTTTCAAAATGCACCACTTTCACCCAAGTCTTACCTACACAATATTATGAAAGTGTTTAAAGTAAAAATATTTGAGGTGAAAGTAATAAAACACCCACACTAAGTCATACGAGAAAGTTTCTGTGAAAAAATGCAGGAATGTACATCTGATTTTCCCTCATAAATAGAGGTATTTAGCTGTTGCTAATTGGCAGATCCATGTCCTGGAATTTTAGTAGAGTTCAGCAGATCTGGAGTAATTGCAAAGAAAAGTTATGCAACACATGATAAAATTGAGTAGACACAAGCTTAAAAAACAGCTTTAAATGGATACTAAATGTAATTAAGTTTCCAAATTAAGAGCCAGATCTTGGAGTGGCTCCAGACGTGGAACTTCTGTTGAAATTCACAGCAACTTCAGCGACATCTTGTCTTAAAAAGCAACAGGTCTTTTCTTGCATCTGAGGAGATTTCAGCTTTCATCCCAGAACAGTTCACTCTGCAAACAAGGCACACTAGTATAGATCCTATTCATGAGCAAAGCAAATACACTAGCGGTCCAAGTGCAAGAGTTTGATAAGCTACTCCTTGTTAAATAATATAACTGGTTCCTTTCTAACATTCAAAAAATATTCCTTACAAAATGTTGATGAAGCCTTTTCCATTAAAAAAATAAAAATCCCTGACAAGGAGACTAATTACGGTGTGCATATATTGAAAATCTTACAGAGAAAAAGTGGAGAACAGTAGCAGACACCAACTATATAAAGTGTGCCGCCCATTCATATATTTAGGAAAACATTCCAAGGATTTCTATGCTGAATACCTCATAGAAATGGCAAAGGGCCAATAGGACTGTGCCCTGGAAGATATAAGGATATATAATTTTGAGAAGTCAGTATGTACTTTAGCGTTTCATGTCCACCATGTGTTTGTTTCCTTTTTGGTCTCTGTATATTTGGACCAATGGGGCTAAAAATACATTTGGAAACAGGTTATCTACCACTTGTTTCACTGAGATCAAAAGCAGATTATGGCATGACGAAACCAGAATCACCTAACACTAGCTGGTTGTTAATGCACTATGTTGCTCTATCCAGGGAGTTAGGAATTTAAAACAGGGAATAACATCAGCCTATCACACTGAAAACCTTTTGGGAAGCTACTACCAAAGTTTATAGTTTGTCATTGTAAGATGTTTTATTTATTAAATATTTATGGTGGAAAATTGGGTGTGATATGTGGCCATATGCCTATTGAGGTTTAAACCAAAAAAGGTACTAACTAACTCGCTTGGGTCATAGAACAGATTTTGATTTGGTCTTTCAGGTTTTGTCCCTAGCCCAATTTAGATTTGGAATAAAGCAAGAGTTTTGCTGGGAAGTGAAACTCTTTACACATCTTGCAAGAAGGCAAGATATATTTATGATGACATAATCTGCCAAAAAAAAAAAAAAAAAAGAAATAAGTAATAATGCAAGGAATGCAAATGGATTCGGGAATTTCCAATTACTTCACACCTGCATTTGTCTTTAAAACCTCCCAGATGTGTGTAGTGTGGACAGCAGGTTCTCAGCAGAGTGGTTTGCTCTGCTGCTTCACTGATGCTGCACCAGGCTACCTGCTCATGTAGAAATCATCTTTCTGAACTATTTCAGACTTCTGACTTAAGAGTTAGCACATCATGCACCAAACTGTAGCAATCCACAGACAAAACCTGCCTAGAGCATGTTAGGCTTTCTGTCTCTTCCAAGGGGCACTGAAATACTGTGCACTCTGTTATAATGCCTGTGTATGGTAGTCTTCCCAGCCTATATTCAGGACATCTTACAATTCTACCCTGCACATATGATACTTATTTATTTTCTCTTTTGCTCTTTTGAAAATGGTAACTGATAGATCCGCAGCTGGCAATACAGAAAAAAAAGCAGGATTTGTATATACTTGTTTAAGTTTCAGATAAACCTGCTGTGACAGAGACCTTGAAATGCGGAAGTGCCCTAAAAGTTAACTTAGACCATCTGAATTCACTGATGTGCAACAAAAAACGAACAGCAATGCACAGAACATTTCGCTTCCATATTGTTTCAAAATTAGATAGGCAGTCAGTCCCTTGCCATTCAAGAAGTGCTTGTTTATTGTATGCATATTCTCCACAGAGAAATAATAAATATTTCACATTCTATTTGTGTGCATACATGCATGGTCAACAGAGAGAGAGAGAACCAGTCCTGTCAGGCTCTGGGAACCACAAACTTCTATCCCGGAGTCAAAAACAGGGGAGTGCATCGCAGTCTGAATCACTGGTGCATACCAGTAAGAGCAGAGTTGCCAAATAACAGTGTCTAAATATAAATGAAACAGAAAAATAGCTTCTAAACAAACCGTCTATGACAAGGCAAGCAATTCATTAAAAACATCCTCATTGTTTGCCTTTCTTCCCTTTTGTATCAGTGGTTCTGCTGCAAATCATTTTGTATTCTTGAGTCACTGCCAGCAGCGCTATCAAGAGAAACAACAAGCAGCAACAAGAAGCAACTTTAGAGAGATTACTGTCTTTATATGACCACGAGATACTAATACAGCAAGGCTGTTCATTCTGCAGACCAGACTGACTTTCATTTCATGCTTCTATTACCCAAGAGAAAATAAATATTGCAGAAAATGCTGTGCACGGCCCTAGATTTGCTTCTCGGCCTGGCAGCAATGTGAAGTGCTGCAGAAAGCTGTGTTCTTAGTTGCCCTTCTCTCCTACCCATCTTCCCAGGTCTCTTTGCTGTCAGTTTTGGAGTGGGTTTGCAGTGGTGAACAGCTATAGACCTTCTGCAACTCTGCAGAAGTGAGAGGAAGGGAGCCTACTGACTTCACTCTGTGAACCTCCCCTGTCCCTCTGTCTTCCTTTACTCTTCCTTTCTTTTTCCTTTCCTTCCCACCCTCTTCCAAAAGAGCCATCTTATACAGTTGCTGTAGTTACTTCTGCTAAAGCACTGCCAACCTTCCCAGCACTAACAGGGAGTGAGTTTGAGTTGTATCAGAACACTGTGCTATAAAACTGAGAAAAGCTTACTGAATAATGGATACTTTAAAATTTGGCCAATTTATTAAAAAAAAAAATGATGCTGATTAGGGGTGTTTTAATAGAAAGGGTTTAGGAAAGGTAGATAGCTCCTATGAGGCCCAGTGAGAGGCAGATCTCCTCCTAGATGAAAGGAACAGACAAACCTCAGTGCTTGTTTTCTCCTACATTTCTCACTCACATAGTCCCCTACTCAAAACTAGACATAGCTTTTATGAACCCCATTCCTAAGCACACAGCTCATCTCAAGCAGTATACAGGAAGCCAAGGGTATCAGCTCAGGTCCACTTTCAAATCAGGAACCAAAAATGTAGGGGATACAACATTCAGGACTGCAAGGTCTTTGTCCCTCTGTGGAGATGTCCTATGTGTTTTCTTCAATGACAAGAGCTGGGAATGTGGAGCACATCAACTGCACAAGCTATGACTTGTTTGGGTGCTTCTTGGTGGGAAAAGGAAGGTAAGTGGAGAGAAAAAGAACCACCTATCAGTCACCAGAATCATATATTTCATTTTTATCACTGATTCAAAAAAATGTTAATTAGTATTTATTACCACCAACTTCTATATTTGGAGGCTTCCGCTAGTTCCTTTAACGGGCTTATTTCACTCTTCTGCCCACACGCTTCCTTTGCATCAAGCGTGCCTTCATGCTAACAGAGTTATCTATAGCCAGTGGCATTCACTTCACCACGGAGTAAGCAGAAAAATCTTTTTGCCATGGATGTCCATGATAACTCTCTGTAGGACCAGGCAGGCAAAGAGGTCAAACAGCAAGACTTCAGTCCCACCAAAGCAGGTGCTATGATCATTTTCAATAGAAGTGTAGACTGGAAGGACTGCTGGGAGAGAGTGGATCTAATGGCCATTTCTTATCCCTTATGTGCTCTCAGCAATGAGGATTTAACTCTGACTGCGGCTGTATCAATTCAGCTAAAACAGCCATAACAACTACTAGAACCCTTAGACGACTTGGAGCCAGCCTGAAAATGTCCACAGCTGGAGCTGAGCAAAATAATAAATTAAACCAAGGGGAATACTAAATTAGGGTATGGTTCTGCTGTCACCCAGAGCCAGTTTATGGCCATGTTGATGTCAAAAGGGGCAGACCTCACAGAATGGCTGAGGTTGGAAGAGATCATCTAGTCCAACCCTCCTGCTCCAGCAGGGACACCTAGAGCACGGGGCACAGGGTGGCATCCAGGCAGGTTTGGAAGATCTCCAGAGAAGGAGACTCCACAAGCTCTCGGGGCAGCCTGTTCCAGGGCTCTGTCACCCTCACAGCAAAGAAGTTCTTCCTCTCACGGAGATGGAACTGCCTGCGTTTCAATTTGTACCCATTACCCCTTGTTCTGTCACTGGCCACCACCGAGAAGAGTTTGGCCTCATCCCATTTACATCCTCCCCTCAGGTAGTTGTACATGTTGATCAGATGCCCTCTTCTCCAGGCTAAATAGGCCCAGCTCTTTCGGCCTTTCCACATAGGAGAGATGCTCCAGTCCCTTAATCATCTTTGTCGCTCTACGCTGGACCCTCTCTAGAAGCTCCACCTCCCTCTTGTACTGGGGAGCCCAGAACTGCACCCAATACTCCAGGTGCGGCCTCACCAGAGCTGAGCAGAGGGGCAGGATCCCCTCCCTCGACCTGCTGGCAACACTCCTCCTGATGCAGGCCAGGATCCCATTGGCCTTCTTGGCCACAAGGGCACATTGCTGTCTCATGGTTAACCTGTTGTCCACCAGGACTCCCAAATCCCTCTCCATGGAGCTGCTTTCCAGCAGGTCAACCCCTAATCTGTCCTGGTGCCTGGGGTTCTTCCTCCCCAGGTGCAGGACCCTGCACTTGTCCTTGTTGAACCTCATGAGGTTCCTCTCTGCCCAACTCTCCAACCTGTCCAGGTCCCTCTGAATGGCAGCACAGCCCTCGGGAGTGTCGGCCACTCCACCCAGTTTGGTATCATCTGCAAACTTGCTGAGGGCCCTCGTCCAAGTCATTGATGAAGATGTTGAACAGTCCCGGACCCAGTACTGACCCCTGGGGAACACCACTGGCCCCAGGTCTCCAACCAGACTCGGCCCCGTTTATCACCACCCTCTGGGCTCTGCCATCCAGCCAGTTCTCAATCCGCCCCACTGTCTACTCATCTAACCCACACTTCCTGAGCTTCCCCATGAGGATGTTATGGGAGATGGTGTCGAAAGCCTTGCTAAAGTCAAGGTAGACAACATCCATGGCTCTCTCATCATCCATCCAGCCAGTCAGCCCATCGTAGAAGGCTATCAGGTTGGTCAAACATGACTTCCCCTTGGTGACCTGCTCCTCTCCTTATGCCCAGCTGTCCATGCTTGCCATGGTTTTGCACCAGCTCACTCGTTTGAGTGATCACTCAACCATAAGTCATGTCAGCACAGCAGTCTTGCTGAAGTCTAATAATTTCTTATTGCAGAGGTAGATCTCAGTCAGATCAGCAAACCGATCTGACTTGCTGAACAATTGCAGGTTCTGATATCAGATAGCAATAACAAGACTGGAATATGGCCATGGACAGTTTTTTGCTTTTTAAGAAGGACAGGCCAGGAAGGTGAGGTGGTGGTGTTGGTCTTTACGTGAGAGAGCAACTGAAATGTATGGAACTCTGCCTGGGGAAAACCCTCATCATGGTAAAGAGATCACAGGCGCTTGTCCAAAGTCTTGTTTTCAGAGTTATTAATTAGGTGCATTTCCTGTATCTCTAAATAAAAATAAAACTACCCATTTAACCAATTACAAGAAATTGCTAGCGTTTCAAGGCTAGCAGATTTCACCATTATCAGAGCAGAATATCTGCTCAGTCTGTTGTTAATTTTGCTTATTCCATGACAGCTTAAAAGTCCCATCAGCCTATTTGAGAAGTTCAGTATAAAGCTGCTTATAAAAAATAAAGTTGACAAAAACAGAGTATGATAAAAGGCATGCAGATCATCTTAAAAAGGTGAAACATTGGGCATAGCACTGGGCTTTTAGAGAACTGAAATGCAAAATGAGTGTTTTGCTGGGGCAGTTACAAGAATGTTATAAGCATTAAGAGACAGTAATAGCAGTATCCATTTTCCTAAGAAAGAGTATCAAATTTGGTAGGAAAAAAAAAAGCCATATAACATTTTCTAATTTGATCTCCAAATTAAACAGAACAGGGTCAAATTTGATGAAGAGTTTGAATACACTCCATAAGATGTTTAGAAAAAGGATATAAAATGCATTTCTATCTCAGGAAAGAAAATATTTCCTAAGCTAAAGAGTCCATTAGTTAACTATTTGTCCATGATATTTATAATAGCATCTGCAAGCATTCAGTCCTTCCATTAAAAAGAAAAAAAAAATCTGGACATCAAGATTCAACAGTTTATCCACACACACACACACTCAAACACACACAAAAAAGATAATATAATGAAGACAAAGCCTAATACAAAGATTACACTATTAACCAATAGAAATGCAAAAATACCAAGGGTTAGGTTTGTGTGTGTGTGTGTGTGTGTGTGTGTGTACACTCAATTCCAATCATCCTTCCATTTGAGTCAAAGGCAAAACCCTTAATTAGAAGTCACATCCCATCTTCAGGAGTCACACACCTACAGAAGTTGACAGATACCCAGTAGGGCAGATTTTATCATTTCCTTATGAAGCTTCTAAATGGTACAGCAGTTCATGTAATAGAGCCATAATGAATGTGAATGGAATTAACAAATGTCAGTGAGTTCAGCAGTGTGAATATTTGGAAGCTAGAGAGGCCTGAAGATATTCTGAAAAATAACATTAAGTTGAGGCACAAAGAATCGTGAAACTAGTTTCTCCCATTCCTATCGGGGAAGATGTGCCTCACAAAACTAAGGTGCTTCAAAGGGCAATTTAGAGCAGCAGCTTACACTTAGGTGCCTCTGAAAGGAGGAGGCATCTCTATTCACTTGGGACAGCAGCCAACTTAAACCGATCTCTGAACACCTTTCCCCCAGCCTTACAGATTGCTTTAGAGAAACCCTCATCATGGTTAAGAGATCACAGGTGGTTACAGTGACCCTATTAATGAAGCCTATTATTACTGCAATGTACTCCCCAATTGGCAGCCTCAGATTAAACAAGGTGACTACGTTGAGTATTTATTCAGGTGAAAACACATTAAAGAAGCAAAGTATGGATAATTACTCACGAGATAATACCTGGGGCAGGATACAGAAACCGAACATCCTCTCGAGCTGGTAGATCAGAGAGAGGGAGTTGCTGACCGGCTCCCGCAGAGATTACCTCCCCACTCCCCCTCCTCCTCCTCCTTCCGCTCCTCCCCCTCCCTGTGCTTTACTGGGTTCCCATGCACTATTGTGACCTCTGCTCCCGTGTCCACCAAAGCACGGACCATTTGTCTATTTTGTTCCGACCAATAAATGGTACATGTAACGAACGGTCGATCGTCTCAGCGAGCGATGTTACATTGGAACCCTTCGGACACTGGAGCTTGGCCACCCCCCTATTCTTGTTTTGGGCGTCCGAGCCTCTCCTGAGGGGGAAAAACTGGTTTCGTTCCCTCCTTTGGTCTGAATTGTAACACCATCTGCTCTACATCCTCCCACGGGTACAACACCTGTGATCCATCAGCCTCAGACTGTACATACATGTCATTAGTTAACCCCAAAACTTAACACATTTCTCCTCCAGGAGCTCCCTCTGATCATTCATCTCCAGCAGAGCCTGCCTCTGCACCACCTGGGTGGCTCGGACTGCCTGTAACTGCTCTTGGAGGAGCTGATTCCTCTCCTGTTCCTCCTTTAGCTGCCCCGCTGCAATCTTACATGCACACAGCAGAGCACCTCCCATCCGACCAGCAGGTTCCAGTCAGATCGAGTTCTTAGTAAAGTCAGTCTCTACAAACCGACCCCAATACTGTAACACCGCCATGGGGTCCTACTGTTCCTATCAACACACCTTTACTAACAATCCCAATTATAAAAGGCCGTCAAGGCGCAGCACTGAGAACAGTGAATTCTTATAATTGCTACACAATAAAGACCACAGAAACAAAAAGCACAAACACAACTTCTATCCAGCGGCACAACCTCACCTAGCTATGCGCTCTACTAGTGTGTTCCACTGTTGCAATTGCCGAATCCCATCCTCGTTGCCAATTATGTTCCGGATGGGCTCGGGATTCGGCAATAATCACGCCAGAACGAGGTGACTATATCGAGCGTTTATTCAGGTGAAAATACATTAAAGAAGCAAAGTATGGATAACTACTCACAAGATAATACCTGCGTCAGCATCAAGCTTTCCTATTTCTTCTTTGTCCTCAAGAAATTCTTTGGTTCATTGGTGACACATTCCCTGGAAGGCGCATTCCAGGGAGAGGTGTGGGAAGATCTTGGAAAGCGCCTTTAGGAGGCGATAGCTGATGGTGATGCAGCTGCAGTAAAACATGCGACCACCTGGTGGCAGATTATGCTTACCCTGAAGGCGGTGGGGGTCCCTCCAAATGATAAGACTGACCTGAAAGAAACACCAGCACCGCGGCACCACCGTATGAGGGGATGACTGACCCCCCGAGTGATGATCGGTTTGACCCCGGCCCTGTGGACCCGGAGAAGGAACCTGATCTGTATCCGCCAGACACAGATCACAGGGACATGAGAGGGAATCCAGGGTCGGATCGTTGGGAAATACTTAAGAGAGAGGCAGTCCGGCGGGGAGATTTAGAGATGTTAACAGCCATGCCGGTTGTGTATCGGCCGAACATGCCGCAGCAGTGGGAGCCGCTGCCATATGAGACTGTAAAAGAATTGCAGGAAGTGGCCAAGGAGAGCAGAACATTATCAACTGTGACTATGACTTTGTTAGAATCTATAGCAGATAGTTATACGTTAACCTCACATGATTGGAAGTCAATATTGCGCATGGTTCTAACTCCTATGAGCTATCGTGTATGGTTAGACGAGTTTAAGGAAATGTCCACATTACAAGCTATGGACAATATCTCTCAGGGTGTGCTGACCTCGTATCAGATGTTAGCTGGGGAAGGCCCTCATGCTGCCCCGCAAATGCAGGCCGGTTATCAGAAGCCAGTATATGAGCAGATTAGGGATTTGGCTTTGCATGCGTTGCGACATATACCAGATGCTGGGCCTGAGACCACCCAATCATTCGCAACAATCACTCAGGGCCCTACAGAGGGTTACTCGGCATTTCTGGATCATCTGCAAAGGGCCTTAGAACGGCAAGTTGAGCAACCAGATGCTCAAGAAATGCTACTGAAACAACTTGCCTACAATAATACAAACTCAGATTGCAAGAGGGCATTGCAGCCCATGAAGCCTCAAAATCTTTCCATTCCTGACATGCTTAGAGCCTGCCAGAACATCGGTACTGCAAAGCATTGTGCCAATGCACTGGCTATGGCCCTTGCCACGCATCGAACAATGCAAAGCCAGGTCTCAAATACAAAAGGGGGAGTTGGGAAGTGCTTTAAATGTGGAGAGGATGGCAAAAGTACAGCAAGTAAGCCCATGGAATTATTTAGGATGGAGGATAAGAGATGGTGAAATTCGACCTCAGCGAGTAAAAATTGGAACTGGGCCAATAAGAATGCTCAATGATTTACAAAGGCTATTAGGAGCCATAAAGTGGATTCGGACAGTGATTGGCCTCACAAATGAGGAATTACGACCCCTCTTCTTGCAGCTTCAAGGGGATTCGGATTTAAACTCCCCACGGCAACTGACGGAGGAATGTCGGCAGGCCTTAGCAGAGGTAGTACATGCAATTGAGAAAAGACAAAGTTATGGAATCCGGGAGGAACTAGAAATTGACTTTATTATTATACCTAACAGTTACCAGCCATTTGCTGCCTCGATGCAATGGGATGTATTGATGGCAGACCCGCTTTGAGTACTGGAATGGATCTTTTTGCCTCATGGGCAATCAAAAACAATTATCACCATAGCAGAGCAGTATGCGCATTTAATCCGAAGAGGGAGAGCGTGCCTTCGAACGCTGAATGGTAGCGACCCGAGAGCCATTTACCTCCCTGCGACAAAGGAGAACCTGCAGTGGCTATTAGCTGAACATTTGCCTATGCAAGTAGCTTTAGCAGATTTTGCAGGACAGATAAACATTCACTATCCTCCACACAGGATGTGGCCCAAGCTTCCAAACATTCCCTTACTGTCAAGATCTCTTTGGCAACAGACTCCCGTCTAGGGTATTACTGTCTTTACAGATGGATCTGGGTGAACTAACAAGGCAGCTATTGCCTGGAAAACCTCAGCAGATAAGGAATGGCAGACAGAGGTACAAATGGAGGTACCGGGTTCAACACAGGTGGTGGAGCTGGTAGCTGTAATCGTGGCGTTTCAAAAGTTTGCAACAGCAAACCTTAACATTGTGACTGACTCTCTATATGTTGCAGGCTTAGCGAAGCGCCTGGAGGGGGCTACACTCCCAAGAAGTTGCCAACCCCCTGCTAATGGCCCGGCTGCGACACCTATGGACATTATTAAATCAACGAAGTAATCCTTATTTTATCACTCACATACGATCACACACCACTATGCCAGGACTGTTAGCCGAAGGAAACAGAATAGTAGATCAATGTACTATTGTAGCAGAAGTTGTGCCTGACTTTTCCAACAAGCCAGGCTGACACATGATTTCTTTCACCAGAATGCGCAAGCTTTAATGAAGCAATTTCAATTAACTAAAAATCAGGCACATCAGATTATTCAAGCATGTCCTAACTGTCTAGGCATAAGTGCAATGCCATCACAAGAAGGTGTTAATCCTCGAGGCCTTGTGGCTTGTGAACTGTAACTCACGTAGGAGAATTTGGACGATTGAAATACGTCCATGTTACCGTAGATACACATTCAGGATATTCAGTGGCAACTGCACATACTGGGGAAAAAAGTCAAGATGTTTGCAAGCATTGGTTAAAATGTTTTGCGGTTATGGGTGTCCCCAAAATGATAAAAACAGATAATGGGCCTGCGTATGCTGCTATACAGACCCAGGAGTTTACTAAGCAATGGGGCATGCAACATGTTTTTGGCATTCCACATTCCCCTATGGGACAGGCAATTATTGAACGTGCTCATCAGACTTTGAAAAATATGCTAATTAAACAAAAAGGGGGAACACAGGGAGATGGTCCTCAAGAGAGATTAAACAAGGCTTTGTACGTACTTAATTTTTTAAATCGTAATTTAGCAGGTGAAAGACGAATTTCTCAGCATTTTGGTCAACGGTTAGATATCTTTCAACTGAGGCCCCAAGTGACAATAAAAGACCTTGTCACAGGTAAATGGGAAGGCCCTAAGGACCTAATAACCTGGGGAAGGCGTTATGCTTGTGTTTGGACAGACAGAAGACCAAGATGGGTCCCTTCGCGCTGTGTACGGCCATGGCTATCCTCAGCAGCTGTGGAGCCTTTATCCCAAGCGGGGTCAAACAGCCAAGAAACGTATGGGTAACACTGGCAAACGCGATAAATCAAACAACCCTTTGCTTAGCCATGTCAACGCCAGACAACCCTTTTCAAATATGTTTAATAGGAGTACCTATATCTGAGAAAGAATGGGATAACCTGTACAATCAAATGGTGGGTCAGCACTGTAGCCGTCCAGGCATAGATCAGCCTAGATGGTGCTGTGAGGAAACCTGGAGGAACACGGCCTCGCAACCAGCAGGGTGGTGGAATACAATGATCTGGAAAATGAATGACTTTCCCGCAAAAAATCTTCCCCTGCAGGAAGTGGATATCTTAGGGAACTTAAGTGCTCCCATTTGCCTGCATTTTAATTACTTTTCGCGTTATAAGATGAATGCAATTGGTGATGATGCAACAAGCAGCAGCCCAGTTTATTGGAATCAGTCACTATGGTGTAATAAAACTATAACCAAGCAATTTCCCCCTGGGGATACAGCTATTGGATTGTTCCCATATGATTTATTTGTGATATGTGGGGATCGAGCATGGAATGGAATCCCCCAAAAGGCTGTAGGAGGACCATGTACCATTGGCCAGCTTACAATATTCCATCCCAGCAATACAGATATTATAAATTGGAAGGCCAATCACACTCGCAGTCAGATGTGCATTGCCATTTACCAAAGAATGTGATTCTAAGATAGTATTTTGGGATGCAGCTGAGCGAGTGTTCAGTTCTATAATGCCAGGGATTGGAACTGCTCAGGCCCTACATTCTCTCAGTAAAATAGGCTGCTGGCTAGCCAAGGAGAGTAATGCCACGAGGGCAGCGCTAACCGGACTGCTAGCAGATGTAGACTCCATACGTCATGCCACCCTCCAAAATAGGGCAGCAATTGATTTTCTATTGCTTGCCCGTGGTCATGGTTGCGAAGATTTAGATGGTATGTGTTGCATGAATCTATCTGACCATTCAGTATCTATCCATAGGAGCATCCAAGAATTAAAAGAAGTAAACAGCCAGCTCCAGGTTGATCAGAACTGGGACCCGTTAGGAATATTTACCTGGTTAAGACAATTTAGACTGTGGGCAACACAAGTTGTAAAGTTTCTGATTATTGTACTAACTGTATTTTGTTTAGTGTTAGTGTGTCTGCCTTGTTTCTTATCATGTGTTCAACAATTGATTGATCAATCATCTAACCAAGTTACGACTGCTCAAATAAAAACAGCTATGGCAATGCAACAGTTAAATAAAGAAGGGAGAGATGTGGAGGCCGGCCTCAAGAACAGCAGTACAGGATGCCTTGTTAGCAGATAATCAACCTCAAGGACAGCAATACAGAAGTCTTATCAACAGAAAAGGAACAAAGCAAGAAAAAGAAGAAAGCTGCAACTGGCTGGCGCATGATCAAGAAGCTGATTGGATAATCTTGATGTAATTCTTTAGACTATTGGTTTATTTAGCAACTGCACTTCGCGTGCTTTTTTGCAAATAAGGAATTATATCTGGGTTAGTACAGTATATAAGTTGTATCTGATGCTTAATAAAGGGTCTTTGGTACATTACACCAGAGTCTGTGCGCATCATATACTGCAACACCTCAATAGGTGAATACTTCTCCTCAAAAAGAAAATACAAGAGAAACTATTTTTATTCGGTCTTTCAAGATTATATCTATGCTTTGACAATATTAAACGTGTGGTTTTCAGAGAGAGATCTGCACCTTCACTGAGTTCTTATTGAACAGATAACAAAAGTTTAGTCGGTGACGCGTGCTAGGTTACGAGTGCAAAAAGAGCAAGCTCTAATCTCAATAACTTAAGTTATTGTGCCAGTTTTGCAGGACCCAGGGATGCCTATACATTGGTGCAGGTTCAGGAGTGAATGTCATTACCTGAGCATCACACAGGCTCCTTCCATCACCAAAATAAATCTATAAAATAAAAGCAACTCCCCCAGTCCCACTATTTTTTTTTTTTGGAAAAAAAAAAAGAGAGAGAGAAGTAAAAAGAAATACTCCATGCACCTAAGGGATATCGATGCAACGTTCAACAACAAAACTGCAAAAAATCGCTACTCATTTCACAGCTGACTCGTGAGTTGAGATCCACACCCTCATGCTCTCCCGGTCTAGGGAGCCATGGCCCAGGTCTCACGTACCAGGCAGCCGACCGCGACCCAGCTACTGCTCCACGCTGTGCACTGAACGCCGCTTCCGGTAACAGCTGTTGCGACTCCAGTCGCTCGCTTCGCGCTGCTCTTGGGCTGTTTCCCGCACAGCGACAAGAGGGCAACACTGTCGTACCCCAGAGCCCCGAGAGGGAAGGCTGCACAAGCTCCCCCTCACCCCGTCCGCACAGCGCGCCTACGGCACCACCTGCGTTGTACCCCAACCCCACCCCTAGTGTTTAATTCATCAACGCCAGCAGCAACGACCGTTTCAAACGTCCAGCACACTCTGCTACCCGCGCGGCCAGCATGTCACGGCGCTCGGGCCCGCCGACGCCGCTCAGCCTAGCCCAGCCCAGCCCTGCCCTGCCCTGCCCGCGGGCTCCCCTCCGCCGCGGCTACCTGCCCGCCGCATCCCCGGCGACAGAGGAAGCTGGGGAGAAGGGAAGGGGCGGGGGGGGGTCACAGCTGCTGTCTCTGTCACTCACCGGTTGCCGCGGCGGTGCCATCTCCTTTGTCTGCTCGCTGCGCCAGCACCTTCCTCTCTGCCGCCGGAGCCGCGCCCCTCCCGCCGCGGGGCTTTGGAGGCGCGATCAATGGAGGAGGCCGGTGTCTGCCGAACGGTCACATGCAGCAGCGGGAGCGAGCAACACAGGCGGCGCCCTGCGGCCCAGCTTCTTCCCCATGCGACCTCTGTGGTGCTACCGCAGCGAACCGCGCAGAGCGGAGCGGATCCCCGGGCCAGGCCGCTCCGTACCGGCTCGGCGAGGGGAGGGGACAAAGGAAGCCCCCTTACGATGATGGAACATCATTATTCGATGCCTAACAAGAACAGCTGCAATCTTTGCTACTATTCTAGTTAAGCTTCTCATTATTATTAAAAGACGTTTTTTTTTTCAAGAATCCTGTGATGTAAAGAAAGTATTATCCCACTTTGCAGAGGAGTGAGCGGAATGCTCAAGTTTCTGTATTCATCAATAAGGGGGTTTCTCCACAGTTTGGCTGAAGAGGCAGGACAAAGGGAGGGGAGACTGAGTGGAGCCATGAGCCGAGTGGGACAAAAAGAGCCATCTGCAAGGAGATGGGGGCCTTTACAAAGGAGGGAAATAGGGGAATTCCCCTACATTCTTCAGCAAGGGGGACAAAGGAGTCGATAGGCTCAGGTGAGAACAGACGGTGGGAGGCCGGAGTTCGATGTAGGCGGGCCGGGAAGGCTGTAACTTCTGAGTACCTTGGCCAATGGGGAAAAGGAGAGGGCATCCCTCGGTCGGGAAATTAGGATAAAAGGGGGGCTGCGTCCCCCAGCAATTGGAGAGACCCCACAGGGATATGCCTGGTGGACTCTCCCTTTATTCGAATAAAGTTTTAGGACTCCTCTGTCTCCTTTTTGGACATTCAGTTCTTGACAGAGAGATTTTCCGCACAGGAGGAATTGCAGCATGATGAGACAGAGATATATAGTATGTGGTAAAACCAGAAACTTAATTCAGAGTTTGAATGCAGATCCAGTCAGTCTAACCACTGGTTCATATTCTTTCTCAAGCTCTGTTTCTTAGGACGTCACTCTTGAAAAAGTCTGGGGAGAAGGAACAGAGGAATCCAGGCTGAACAGGCCCAGCTCTCAGTCTGCCGTATGAGGAGAGGCTGAGAGAGCTGGGCCTGTTCAGCCTGGAGAAGAGAAGGCTGAGAGGGGACCTGATCAGTGTCTACAAGTACCTCAAGGGAGGGAGTGAGGAGGATGGTGCTGGCCTCTTTTCACTGGTGGCCACCGACAGAACTAGAGGAAACGGCCGGAAATTGAAGCATCAAAAGTTCCACAGGAACTTAAGGAAAAATTTCTTGACAGTGAGGGTGACAGAGCACTGGAACAGGCTGCCAAGAGAGGTTGTGGAGTCTCCTTCTCTGGAGATCTTCCAAACCCGCTTAGACGCAGTCCTGTGCCACGTGCTCTAGGTGACCCTGCATGTGCAGGGGGGTTGGACTAGATGACCTCTAGAGGTCCCTTCCAACCTTAAGCATTCTATGATTCTATGAATACTGATGAAGATGTGCCAACACAAATTCTGTTAAGCAGAAAACTATGTTGAGCTCATGCAGAAAACCAAGTGATTAAATGGAGACATTGGGAATAGATAATATTTACACAGAAAACTTTCTGCAGAAACATGATCCTATTTTAAGAAGTGTATAAACCAAGAAGAGGGACATGCATTGTATTGGAGATGAAAATTTCTGTGATCTGTAGAGTCATAACAATCTCCTATGGGAAGCAGAGGCCAGACCTTGAGAAAAAAGGATGTTTGCCTGCCTAGGCTGAGCAATAAGGCAGCTGCTCAGCCCGGGCCACAGGCAGTCCCCCCGGAAACCTGTTGAAGGCGGCTGCTCAGCCGGGCTTGTAGCCAACTTAACCGCAGACATCCTCCAAACTAGCTTTGGAGACCAAACACCCGGAAATGAGGAAGAAGATGAGGAAGGCAGGACCCTCAAATTGAGGGCTGGGACCCCCGACTGGCATGCGTGCCTGCTCACCCGGGGGAAGAGTTGTGCAACTAGAGGCGGAGTTTGTCCGCCCCCCGGCCTGCTTCCTGGGTCGTACTGACCCTATGTGCCAGGATGCACCGAGCATAAAAGAGGACAGTGCAGAGTGAGCAGGGCAGGGAGGAGAAACTCCTAACTCTGAGGCCTAAGCTGTCTCCGCAGGAGCCGGTCAGCAACTCTCTCTCTCTGATCTGCCAGCTCGAGAGGATGTTCAGGTCCAGATCAGCAGGTATCACCTCGTGAGTAGTTATCCATACTTTGCTTATTTTATGTGCTTTCACCTGAATAAATGCTTGATGCAGTCACCTCATTCTGGCGTGATTATTGCCGAATCCCGAGCCCATCCGGAACATGCATACAGTACGTCCCTCCAATATTGAAGACGTGATGCAAGTAAGAACTTCCAGCTCTTACTGGTCAAATTTCACACAGGAGTGGGTGAATCACAGGAACATCACAGGGATCTCAGGCCAAAGCTGCTAACACATCAATGATTCCCATGAAGGACTATCTACATTAGGAGGACCACTGTACTTTCTTAAACAGTCATGGCATTTGCATCAAATCCTGTCATAACACATATGGTTTGAGCTGTTCACAACAGCAATTCCTCTTGCAGAACAAGGATGTGCCAAGTGTATGCATTCACAGCTATCCACGTGTGGTGGTTCCGGTGCATTTTTCATAGTTTGGGTATCTCCCCTGCCTTGTGTCTCAACAGAGCCTTGAGTACCCAAAGGCAGGTTGAGTAGCCCCCTGGCATAAATCGCTAAGAAACCTCTCCAAACCAGATCCAGCAGCACAGTCAGGAGACTCATCCACACTGCAAAAGCATGTGCCAAACAGTTGTCAGAAGACAGTCATATGACAGGCTCTTCCGTCAGGGATGGTACATATTTTAACTGCCATGATTACTGTGTGGAAAATCTTGCTGTCAAGAACTGAATGTCCATAAAGGAGACAGAGGAGTCCTAAAACTTTATTCGAATAAAGGGAGAGTCCACCGGGCATATCCCTGTGGGGTCTCTCCAATTGCTGGAGGACACAGCCCCCTTTTATCCTAATTTCCTGACCGAGAGACGCCCTCTCCTTTTCCCCTTTGGCCAAGGTACTCAGAAGTTATAGACTTCCCGGCCTGCCTATACCAAACTCCCTGCCTCTCTCTATATGTTCTCACCTGAGGTCACCTGACTCCTTTGTCCCCCTTGCCAAAGAAGGGGGAGCAATTTCCTTCTTGGCATATGCTCCTTTGTCCCACTCACTCATGGCTCTGCTCAGTCTCCCCCCTGCATATATTCCTTTGTCCCGCTGATCAGCCAAAGAATGTGGGGGAATCCCCTTATTTGTAAAGACACAAACTTGTGTGTTCCGCTCATTACTAACAAAGTAATAAACATGTTGTGTGTGAGAACAAACTGTGTAGAGAGCCAGCCATGACTGTAATAAACTCAATTAAACCTTCAGTAGCTTTATTAGAGTTAGTTCCTCAATATATACAATTGAGGATATACAATGAAAAATATATGAATCAATATACAATGAAAACTCTGAATGATACCTTCATTCTCTTTTTTTTTCTGATAATAATGCAAACCCACAAACAGTAGCATTTTTACACTAAGTATGCATGCAACAAAATTCTTTTGCTTAAAAGAACCATCTCCTATAATTGCATTGCTAATGCATTTTCTGTAACTTCTGTACATAGCCTTGAAAAGTCACAGTTAGGTACCACTTAGTGTCTCTGTTTCCTGTCTCACCCTCTGGCTGTCTTCTCTGTTTTGGTTATATGTTGCTCTTATATGTTTGCACATTGCCTGGCATTAAGCAACTTCCAATTTGTTTGTCTTCTCTACTTGCTATTGTGATGCAAAGAATGAATAATTGTATGCTATTGTTTTTATTATTATTATAGAAGCTCTAGGATTAACTTTGTTTTCCTGTTTATGAAAATATTGGTTTCTTGGTCTTACCAGAGATCAGGGGCTATTCCATTAGGCATTGCAAAAAGCAGGCTTCGCTGCATTGCACTACTATGAAACCAGATGAGATGGTCATAGAACGGGAGCAAAAAAAAAAAAAAAAAAAAAAAAGAATCCTCTTTTGATATCTATTTTTCTCTACATTGCTGTTAATCTTCCTAGATTCCTCTCCATGCCTTATTAATGGCATGGAGAATTTCACAGCCTTATCTCATTAGTAGTTCTAGCTATGATCAAGTATTTTCTTAGGAAGCTTCTTTTATTCGTCCTGGAAAACATCCTCTGAAATCAACAGGAACTTTGGGTAAATGACTTATTAGGTCTCTGAACCTATGATCACCCTGTTGTGGTTTGATGCGGAGGGGCAAATTTGATGAGAGATGAATCCCCTTGCGTTCCAGCTGATCCTCAAAGGTTAGAGGGACTAGGGGCAGCTGGACTCATCTCTTAATAGGGATACCAAATACTGTGTTAGCTATATGCCCAACTCTGGCAGCGCCAGATTCACCAACAGTCTGCTGACCGTCGCTCCGATTGCCTTCAAAACAAGTGGTCGGGTTCACGAATAGCACAATTTATTCAAATGCAACATTTGGAAAACAGGTTTCAGATGTCAGTATAGGAAATTCTCTACTACAGTGTGGGGTTCTTAGCTAGTGCCTAGTGTACAAATGCACAATCACCACTCACCCAGAAGATGGGAAAGGGCTCTCAATCTTGAGGAGTCTCCTCAGGCAGTGTTCTGACCTGAGGGGAGGAAAGGGATTCAGCCTGTCGACTGATCCAGAAGTTACGATGGAATCTTCCCTCTCTCCTCTTCCTTCTTCCTTAGTTCCTCTTCCTCTGTTCTTACTGACCCATTCTTCCTTCCTAGTTCTTACCCCAGTCTTCCTTCCTAGTTCTTACCACCCCAGTCTTCCTTCCTACCATATCCCTCCTTAGATCGCTTTTTATGTATTTTCTTTTACATTTAGGTGGAGCTTGAGTGACTCGTCATATTTACTTTTGTTATTAATTGATTTAAAAAAGTCTCCCGAGTTAATCGAAAATCTAGAGAGCATGCTCAGTGAGTAGTTGTGCTCAGTGGGATGGGGTTGTGTATTGGTATTATAATGAGATTACAAGGAGGAGAGTTTGAGCAAAGTCTATCAGAAGGAACTGATCTGCCACCATTGTTGGCCCAGCACCAGACATCACACTATGTGGCTTATCAGCTATGTGGTAGGACCAGGTTGCCATCTCTGCAGAGAGTACAACAGAGTTTGGCTGCTGTGTCTTCACTCCGTTCCACTCTCCATTCACTCATCCTCTGCACGGCAACATCAGATTATTCCCTCTGCAGGGAAGCCAACAAAGTTTGGCCATGGTGTCTCCATTCTGCTCCACTCTTCATTTACTCTTATTAACGTGTGCTAGGAGGGCAGATGGTGTTGCCAAGGGAATCCTGGAGAAGTAGATTCCGCACATACCAACCATCCTGGAAATAGTAACTGTCTCTCACCTCAAGAAAGCCTCTGCAATAACTTGTTAGGCTCTACTTTTCTCTAACTTCTCCTTTCTCGAGCAATTCTCTCACACACCCTTACCAATGTCCTGCCCACATTTTGAAAGCTGCCAATGCTCCCTTATTTTTAATTCTCTTATTTTTCCTTCCTTCCTTCTTTTTTTCTTTTTGAGTCTTTAATCTCTACGTTCACTGAAGATTTCTACTCTCTCCTATTTTTGAATGAGGCTGTACCAGCCCTGTTCTAAACTATGAACTAGGTGGACTCACATTCTCACTGGTACTAACCTGCCTGTCCCTGCAGCAGAGCCAGCTCAGTGTAAATGAGAGTGGTAACCAGATGGCAACTTTTATTCTGGAAACAATATAAATCACCATTTTTATCCCTTTAAGATGTGTAAACCCTTTCTTCCCCCCCCCCTTTTTTTTTTCTCTCCAAAAGGAACATGAAAAATTATCATTCCTGATGTTTTCAGAATAACTCTATTTCTGGCTTTGAAAAATACAACAGGATGCTGTATCCAGCATTGGAGGTGTTTTATTCTTGTAGGGGGAATTCTCTCCTCTCCATGAAACATTCTTTGGATTACAAACATAGGGAAGTATCCCAATCTGATGCTGACCCAAGAACTTAAATGACTTGTGGAAGACATACCATTGCTTTCAGTGAGACCTTTTTTTTACCTTGCAGGTTTAGTTTCATAACCCAGTGTTTTGAGCATCTGAGCCTTTTATTCTTTATACTAGAAAGCTTTCATATTAAATTTTACCTTATAAATTGCAGTGTACCATTTCCATTACTTTTATTTTTTTTTAATCTACATTGTTTACTATAACTAGTTTAACTAGGTATTTAATAGGTATTCAGCTGATGGATAGGTAGTACTAAAAGGCTGCTTGCAACAGTATTTGACTGTGCAGTCAGTCGTTCCATTACGATGCTTCCTTCATTTATGTAATTGGCCGTAAATTGCATCGACTCATATATTGTTGGTATTTTTGATTTCCTGCCAACCTGTTAAACTAATTGGAATAACTTTCAGTCCCAAGCCACCGGAGATTGATGGCATTTATTTTGAATGGGGCATTCATATTCATGAGAAAAAAAACATCCACCCTCAGCATATGAACAGTGACTGTGTGCCCTGAAGCATCTGCTCTTTGAACTTGCAACTGGAACCACAGATCATATTAAGTACTGGTGTTTCTTTTGTGTCCATGGGACTGGTCAGAAGAGGTGAGACTCACGATAGAACTAGATGACAGGATAGGAAGCACGTGTTGAGCTTTTTCTAGAATCAGAATCCCTCTACTGCTAATTGTTAGAGTTGTACATGCACTAGAGCAGTTGTACGAGAGTTTCTGAAGACCTACGGGTCAAGACAGAGGCAGGGTATATGTGAAGTTGCCTCAAAAATTAAACTCCTGTCTTCCAATCTGCAGAAAATGCATGTGTGCATTGACAGTTTTTTTATGACTAGGCCGTCAATTTCACTGATTAATTCTGGGAGAATGTTCAGATATGGGCCCCTCGCTGCAAGAAAGACATCGAGGTGCTGGAGAGCGTCCAAAGGAGGGCAACAAAGCTGGTGAAGGGGCTGGAGCACAGACCTTATGAGGAGCTGTTAAGTCCGGTTCCCAACCCGCGAGCGAGAGAAGAGCAGAGAGGCCCATAAATGCAGGATCCAACTTTATTACCAGCTAGCTGGGGTCACCGGCTCACCCTCAAAGGGGGAATCTTGCACAAGGACCCCCCTGGCGCCGTGCGCAGGGTTTATATACCAGCAAGGGGTTGGGCGGTTACACAAAATCTAGATATTTCCTTTTAAGGTCCGACCGCTATGGATTCTCTTCAGATTGGTCGTAAGGAGTGTCTCTTCTTGAAATCTGCCCGCGCCGCGGCAGCGGCTCCGCCTCCAGCAGCCACTCGGCCCTGCCCAGCGGCCAATGGCAGCGCCCCGGGCTCGGGGCAGCCTCGCGCCAGATCCCGCGTGAAGTTGTGCGTGGCGCCCTGGGCCGCCATGAGCCCTGCGGGCCGCCATCCGCCGTGGGGCACCACGGGTGTAAGGGTTTTGCAGAAACATAATGTTCCGTTCTCACATTCCCCCCTTCTCCTTGTTCGTTTTTGAGAATTCCTTCTCATCTTGGTCGTCCACATCTAAATACTGTTGTCGCATCACCATTAACTGTACAGTACCCACCCGATCCTTTACAAATTCTATTCCACCCTCAAGTACTTATCAATCTATGAAGGGTAGTCCCATGCTGAAATGGTCACACATTCCCAATATGACTGTTTGGGGCTATTACAATACCCCTTCCCCGGATTCGAACTAGGGCAGAAATCAGCAGTGAAACTAGGAGATCCTGCTGTGACCCATGTCTGCACCACTTGCCCATCCTCCCACCTTGACAAAGTCCACTTGTAAGGTAGATGGGGGCTTTCTCCTGTTCCTAGTCGGGTCGTCACCAGAACTAGGACCAGGAGATGCCGCATTCTGTCGTTTAACGCGGATCTTTAGGGGGTTCTCAGGATTCTGCTGAACTTCCCACTTCTCAGCTTCCTCTCGTTCTGGAGGGGATGCCCTTCACACATGTGAGTGATGTACCCACAGGCCGATTCTGTCAACCTTTAGAGCAGCGGGGTTTACAAGAACCACAACATAAGGTCCTTTCCGCTTTGCTTCTAATGACTTTCAGTGATGCCTTTTTACCCATACCCAGTCTCCCGGTTCAAGATCATGCATGGGTTCCATAGGCCCTTTCCCTTGATTATAGATAGCCCTGATTAGTGGAAAGATCTCCTTATGTACTTGATACACGGCCTGGATTGCCTGAAGCATATCTTTTGGTCCCGGTTCGATTCTCCTTTCCCCTTCTCTTAGTGGGTACACCAGAGGTGGAGTCCCATACATGATTTCGAAGGGGGTAAGATTCAGAACATAGGGCGTGTTTTGTACCTGGAAAATAGCAAAGGGAAGGAGTGTCGCCCAGTCCCCGCCAGTCTCTGTTACCAACTTTGTTAAGGTCTCTTTTAAAGTTTGGTTCATTCTTTCTACTTGCCCCGAGCTCTGGGGGTTATACTCACAACGTAATTTCCACATAGTCCCCAAAATTTGGACTAAATTCTGAATGACACTTGCCGCAAAAGCAGGTCCATTGTCCGATCCTATAACCTCCGGGACCCCATAGCGTGGGATTATTTCCTCTAACAACACCTTGGCTACCACCTGGGCAGTTTCACGCTTAGTGGGAAAAGCTTCTACCCAACCCGAAAAGGTGTCTATCATAACCAACAAGTACCTATATCCGTATTTTCCTGGTTTGACTTTGATGAAATCTACCTCCCATGACCTTCCAGGTCTCCAACCCCTTTCCCTGACCCCCAGGTGTTGTCCTGCCCTTTTTCCAGGTTTCATCACCTGACACGCTATGCACTCCTCTATTATTCTACGACCTACCACCCCCTGGTTGTAGAACTGAAGTTTAGCCGTTTCCAAGAGTTTAGCTGCTTTTCTTTCTCCCAGATGGGTTGACTTGTGCAGCTGAGTTAATAATTGTCCTTATCCACTGCAAATCTTCTTCAGAGTATACTGGAGTTGGCGGTAGCTGGCCCATTCCTGGCGGGGGAAGGTTCAGGGCCGTTGCATTACTTACTTCCTTTTCAATGGGTTTGCACGCAGCCAGTTTTGCAGTCTCATCTGCCGCTTGATTTCCTCAGCTAATTTGATCCCCCCCTTTTTGATGCCCTGGGACATGAATCACGGCTACCGCTCTAGGTTTACGTATGGCTTCCAATAAGTGAAGTATCTCTTGCTTGCTCCGAATTTCTTTTCCTGAGGATGTTATAAATCCCCTTTCCTTGTAAATGGCCTCATGTATATGCACGGTCCCATACGCATAACGACTGTCCGTGTATACAGTCAATCTTTTCCCTTCTGCCATTTCTAGGGCTTTTGTTAGAGCAATGAGTTCTGCTTTTTGCGCTGAGGTACCTTCTGGCAAACGGGTAGCCCAAATTACTCTTCCATCCACATCCACCACTGCTGCTCCCGCCATTCTTGTCCCATTTTCTATAATGAGCCAGTCTGGTATTGGTTAACCACCTGGCTGGCGGTTGCCGTAGTACTGCCTCTACCTGGTGAGGGGTAGTTACCCATAACTGTAGTCCAAATGTTAGCTTATCTGCATCCTTTGTCATTAGTGCAGTGGCAGCAATCATCCTTAGGCACGGGGGCCATCCTGCGGCTACCGAGTCTAATTTCTTGGACAGATATGCTACCACCCATCGCCATGGGCCTGTGGTTTGGGTTAAGACCCCCTTCGCAGTTCCTTTTTTTCTCATCTACAAAAAGATGGAATTCCTTCGATGGATCAGGGATGGCCAATGCAGGGGCCTCTAGTAACGCTTTCTTTAGGACCTGGAACGTCTCTCCCATTTCTGAAGTCCATGACCAGGCCGGGCTCTCCCGGCTCCCTTCATATAGTGGTCTAGCAATTTCAGTGAATCCCGGTATCCACAGCCGGCAGTATCCTACCGACCCCAGGAATTCTCGCACTCCCCTCGCTGACTGCGGCTCGGGGATTCGCAACACTGTTTCCTTCATGGGCGTGGTCAGCCAGCGTTTACCCTGGCGCAACTTGTATCCCAGGTAGACAACCTCAGTTTTACAGATTTGCGCCTTCTTTGCACTGGCTCTATATCCTAGCCGAGCCAGTTCCCTAACCAAATCTTCAGTGCCCCTTGCACATTCCTCTTTGGTTGTTCCTGCATCTACATACTGCAGCAGCGTTAGTTCCTGGTGGGTGCTACGGTACAGCTGCAGATCCTCGCTCAGAGCCTCATTAAATAGGGTTGGCGAGTTTTTAAACCCTTACGGTAACTCTTTACAGCCAAGGGCAGGCTGAAAAAAGCATAGTTGTCCCGCTATCCCTTGCTGCAGGTCCTCCCTTTCGAAAGCAAAAATATCTTGGCCTAGTCCATGTGTTTTAAGGTCTAGGACGGTGTACCAAACCATAGTCAGCAGTGTGTACGGGTTGGGGACTGTGGGGTGAATGTCTTCTACCCTTGAGTTGACTTCCCTTAAATCCTGAACGGGTCGGTAATCCTGTCCCCCCGGCTTCTTGACGGGTAGGAGAGGGGTATTCCACGAGGACCGACAACGTCTCAAAATCCCCAGCCCGATTAACTGGTTGATATGAGGGGTTATACCCATCCTCGCTTCTTTTGTCATTGGATATTGCCGGACTCGGACCGGTTCCGCTCCTGGTTTCAGTTCCACAACTATCGGGGCTCTGTGACTAGCCTCTCCTACTCCTGCTGTTTCTGCCCATGCTTCTGGAATCTCCCACACCTACCTTTCCATTTCTTTCAGTATTTCCCCCGTCCCCTTTTGCCGATATATCCGGTACTCGTCCTCTAATCGCATAGTCAGTACATGTAGCGGGTTTCCTTTCCCATCGCTAACCTTCACCCCTCCTTCCTCAAAGTATATTCTAGCCCGCAGCTTGGTCAATAGGTCCCTTCCCAACAGGGGTGCTGGGCATTCCGGTATATAGATAGAAGAGTGAGTAACCTGCTTAGTACCTAGATCCACCCGGCGGTTTGTGGTCCATTGATAAGATTTAACCCCATTCACCCCCTGCACCCAACTGGTTTTCTTTGTTAGCTTCCCCCTATCCTCATTCAATACCGAGTGTTCCGCTCCCGTGTCCACCATAAATCCCACTGGTTTCCCTTCCACTTCCAACGTTACCCAAGACTCGGGGAAGGGGGCCGAGTCCCGACACCTTCAGTCACTTTCCCCCTCCCCCGCCAGCAATACCTGTGTTCGGGGTCTATAGTTGGATGGCCCTGACTTCCCACCGGCCCCTCCTCTTCTTCTCTGGGGGCACTCATTCTTCCAGTGGCCCCTCCCCTTACATATGGCACACCGGTCTCTTTCCAGCCTCCTTCTCTCTCCTCCCCCACCTTCCCGCACTTCTCTCCCTGCCTCCTTTTTCCCTTTGCCGGCGTAAAAGATTCTTGCTAGCTCTTTCTGGTTACCGATTTTCCCTCGCTTGGAATTCCCTATCTTCCTTTCGCAGTCTCTCCTGCCTTCCCTCGGGCATCTCTCGATTATTGCAAACCTTTTCTGCTATTTTCAATAGGTCCTGTATAGTCTGTTCCCCTAGTCGATCTACCTTTTGCAATTTTCTCCTAATATCAGAGGCTGCCTGATTTACAAATGCCAGTATTACGGCTGCTTTGTTTTCCTCTGCCAAGGGGTCCAATGGAGTATATTGTCTAAAAGCCTCTAATATTTGCTCCAGGAATGCCGCTGGACTCTCAAGTCGGCTCCTGCCTTACCGCATTAACTTTAGCCAAGTTGGTGGGCTTACGTGCCGCCGCCCGGAGGCCGGCCATCAGAGTCTGGCGGTATACTCGGAGACGCTCCCTACCTTCCGCCTGGTCGAAATCCCACGGGGATCGCATTAACAGGAATCCTTCGTCTATCAGGTTCTGTTGGGTGGTAGGTCTCCCATCCACCCCTGGTCCAAGTTTCCGTGCTTCCGATAGGATCCGTTCCCGCTCCTCTGTTGTAAATAAAACCTTTAACAGCTGCTAAAAGATCAATTAATGCTGAACAAAGAAGGAGGGGAAGTTTGTCTTTGCCCCATTTCAAGCGATATTCGATTGAGGAAAATACAGACACAAAGCACATAAAGCGACAGCAGTACATAAAGCAACAGACAACAATTCCACACACACAACACCCAAAATTTCATGTTACTTTTCCTTTTGCGTGCGTCCTTTTCCCTTTCACCATGGGGTTTACCTTTCACCCCCGTTTTCCTAATAACCACGGGGTAGTGGGGACGTCTCCCACACTACTCGGCTGGCCACCCTGCGGTGCGTCCATCTAGGCATTCGCCAGCCTCCCCTTGGGCCCGCTTATCCTGCTTACCTTAAGCTGTCCTGGGCGTCTCTTAGGCTTCACCCGCCGGCAGGGTGGAATCCCGGATGAGCCCCCAAAATGTTAAGTCCGGTTCCCAACCCACGAGCGAGAGAAGAGCAGAGAGGCCCATAAATGCAGGATCCAACTTTACTACCAGCTAGCTGGGGTCACCGGCTCACCCTCAAAGGGGGAATCTTGCACAAGGACCCCCCTGGCGCCGCGCGCAGGGTTTATATACCAGCAAGGGGTTGGGCGGTTACACAAAAACTAGATATTTCCTTTTAAGGTCCGACCGCTACGGATTCTCTTCGGATTGGTCGTAAGGAGTGTCTCTTCTTGAAATCTGCCCGCGCCGCGGCAGCGGCTCTGCCTCCAGCAGCCACTCGGCCCTGCCCAGCGGCCAATGGCAGCGCCCCGGGCTCGGGGCAGCCTCGCGCCAGATCCCGCGTGAAGTTGTGCGTGGCGCCCTGGGCCGCCATGAGCCCTGCGGGCCGCCATCCGCCGTGGGGCACCACGGGTGTAAGGGTTTTGCAGAAACATAATGTTCCATTCTCACAGAGCGGCTGAGGGAGCTGGGGTTGTTTAGTCTGGAGAAGAGGAGGCTCAGGGGAGACCTTATTGCTCTCTGCAACTACCTGAAAGGAGGCTGGAGTGAGGCAGGAGTGAGATAGTCAAGATAGTCAGTTGTTTGAAAATAGAGAATTTATAGTTAGAAGAGAAACTGGAAGTGGGAAAGGAGGGAGAAAAACAAACACACAACAACAACGAAAGCCAATCAACCAACCAAAAAACAAACAACAACAAAAAAACACCACCTTGACTTCTTGATTGTCTTCTTCTTTGATCTTTCCTACCCTTCCTATCTGCTCTTGAGAGAAAACACTACCAGTGAAAGCAAAGGAGTCCCTGTGCGGGGTCACCCAACTGATCCTACACACATTAATACACAGGAAGGGTTAGGTACTTGCTTGGAATAGGAAGTATCAGATCACCCCATAGAAGTGGCTTGGTGTCCTCCTACATATATGCTGTTCTGCTCCCAAAAATGTCTGACATGCTCAGGGTGGCTGTTTCCACCAACGTAACACACTGTGCAGCTCTACCCATCCTCACAGCACAGTGTTCAGCAGTGAGGCATGGGCTCTACCTCTGCAGACAAGCCCTGGGCCAAATGATGTGCCTGAGTTCCTACTACTGCACCATCACAACCTGCTGAAACAGCCTTGGAGCACCTTCCACTGAATCCCACACAGAGAGGCTACAGGACCAGGGGGTCCCTTGTATTTGTCTTTCATGCATTGTGCCCTTAGGATGCTTATCTCCATGCTTTTCTCCCTAAAGAGAGATCCTAGAAATCTGTGGGTATTATTTAAACATATGTTAAACATATACACATATATATGCACTCACATTTATAAAATATTGGTATATATTAAAAAGACACCACTCACTGTCATGTTGCAATTCCAATCAGGCAGTAGCATATGTTCAGAGTTTTAATATATAACTTAACTTTTCAACCACAAAGTATTCCTACAAGAAAAGCGATGCTGACTATATTGAACTGCAAGGGTTCACTTTCTCCCCCAAAGCAGCCAGGATGAAGAACTAGCCTTTTCAGGTTCAAACGCTTTATCTAAAGAGGTCTACCATACACAAGAAGCACATAAAGAAGCACAAGAAAGATAATCTGCAAGATAAAATGCCATCCACTCTTGCCAAATCACCATATTTTGGTGATAAGCTTATTCCAAAACAGTAACGTGTGGGAGTTAAAGTCCAACACAGCGTTTTTCAGGCCAGCTCTGTGATCTCCACTGACTGCAAAATACTTTCTTACTAAATACAGTTTCATCAGAATAGAAGCAAGAGGAAATCAGAATAGGTTTTCATGGCACTTCTTTTGCAACAGAAATTAGTAGTAGGTTAGCAGCACATTTATCTAGCATTGAGTTTTCTACCGATTTTTTTTTTCTACCAGACTCTCTCATAGCTAAAGAAAAGTTAGGAAACAGAGACAAAGGATTGAAAAGAGAAAAGTTTTAAATGATTTAAGCAGTTACAATTACTCATAATGTAATAAATTGAGTATCTGATAGCCTTGTGAACTCAGAGGCAAAGGAATTAGCAGCTCTGTATCTATACAAAGAGGTAATGAGGCAAATAAAAACCCTAAAAAGAGCCTATTTCATCAGATCTTTCAGTCTAATTGCAAGTACAAATTTTCAGCAAATTAATCTGTTTTCTAAACAAAAACCTCCTGCTGTAGCATTCATGGCTGGCATGTCCAACAGATCCTTTGTTTTTAGCAAATTCAGCACATCCCCATGTTCTTCAGTCTTCTTAAGCGTGTGTTTTTGATCTGTTTACACAATATTCCATTATATGAGGATGGTTGTCCTGTTAGCTCTTTAAAGGAGACAGTAAAATAATCCGGAGGGGCAACAACTACTGGGCTTTAGTTAGTTGATTTTATTCACCAGTCCAAGGCCCAAGATCTTTGTGATAACAACATCCACCTTTAGCTGGTGCGATTGTTATAGGGATGGGCTTATCAATTAGCAAATAGCAATTAGTGCAACTAAATGGAGTGCACTGCTTGTCCCAGTAAAATGCTATAGCGTTTCTTCATTCTCAGTGTACACGGGGCTCTCAGCCTTGCAAGGAGTTGACAAATGCTAGCAAATTTCTTCTCCTTGAATGCGCAGGGACTCTCAACCTTATAAGGAGTGACCTTAGCCCAGCATCCCAGGTAAGGGGAGGGGAGGGATCCTCATGGTCCAGTCGGAGGAGTTGAACAGGGATTGAGATGGATGCCTGACCAACTTGTCAGTACTAGAATCTGTCCTTTATACACTTAGGGGAGACATACGTCACTGTGTCATGGTCATCCTTATGAGGGGATCCTTCTAGAGCCTTTAGGTGAGATCCATAAGAGTATCTGCCCTTTGCACCATCAGCAAGATGATTTTTGGTCCCTTATCAAGTGTGCCAGCATATCAGATCTTTAGTCAGTTGGGGTTTGCAAATTTTAGTGAAGCGCGACCGCCCTGCCTCCACAAGACTTCCCACTTCCCTATGTTGGGGACAGTACCCAAAGTTTCCCCATTGCTTTTCTGCCACGTTGGAAGGTCTTAAGAAATGGGTTTAGCTCACACATTAAAGGGAACTTGTTCAATTCTTCAGGTAACTATCTGTCATCGATAGCATACTTCTCAAGAGCCCTCCCTGTTTCTTCTTTTCTATTCCAGTAATTTTTCATCTCTACCCTCGTCCCCTAAAGGTATCTATGTACAAAGTTTCTGTCATTTGACAGCCATCCACAAATGACTCCTCATATGATAGCAGTTCCTCTTCCTAGAAAGAACAGCTGATTTATAAGTTATCTTCCCTAAAAGACCCCAAAGGTTGGATAACTGGAAGATAACAGTGAAGGAATCCGACTATTTTAAGCATCTGGCAATTCCCTCACCTTCCTTTGTCTTAAATTATTTTCAGGAGCTATGTTAAAAACTCTCTTGAAAAGAAGGAAGTTGATTCAGCTTTTCAGAAGCTTATAAAACATTTTTATAAAAAGCAATGTATGCTTGGTTCAGGTTCCTGATGCTTTTATGTAAAAATAGGAACCTTACAGCTTCAGAAGCGATTCTAAGTCTCTCCGTGACATCATTCAAGACTATTTTAAACATCTATTCCCTAAAATTTAAATGTTAAATGCAGCTTAAAGATTATTTGAATGTTCAAGACAATATGCATGTTTTATGAATCAAATGCTTTTTTAAAAAGCAAAAAGGGGTAGGCACTTATCTTTCCCCTCTAAGGACAGCACAAAAGGGTTTTGTTTTCCAGCTGAAAACCTAAAAAAAAATAATAAATAAAAATTAAAAAATTAAGTCAATAAGGGGAAAGGGGCACTCACTAGACTCCTTTGAAATTATTATGAAAAAGTTTTGAGAAATCCATCCCGAATTATCTATCCAGCTTTGTGTATTTCCCAATTCCATTTTCCTGAAGACTTCATTTTCAGAATGCTCTCATGCATGCTATCAGAGATGGCATAATACTGGACACTTTTGTTTAAAGTAACTGCAACAAATAAACTTGGAGAAGTGCAATTGAAAACTTAGATACGGTTGTTTTGTCTAGCTGGGGGCCCGTAACAGCATGCACTACAGCATGTTTGGACACCCACAAGTCTATGGGACCGGGTGGGATCCACCTGCGGGTTCTGAGGGAGCTGGTGGAAGTGCTCGCCAAGCCGCTCTCCATTGTCTATCATCAGCAGTCCTGGTCAACACGGGAGGTCCCAGACAACTGGAGACTGGCCAATGTGACACCCATCTACAAGAAGGGTCAGATGGAGGATGCGGGGACCTACAGGCCTGTCCGCCTGACCTGGGTATCGGGGAAAGTTATGGAGCAGATCATCTTGAGGGTGATTACACAGCATGTGTGCGACAACCAGGGGATCAGGCCCAGCCAACATGGGTTCATGAAAGGCAGGTCCTGCCTCACCGACCTGAGCTCCTTCTATGACCAGGTGACCCACCTAGTGGATGAGGGAAAGGCTGTGGATGTGGTGTGCTTAGACTTCAGAAAGGCCTTTGGCCCAGTCTCCCACTGCCTTCTCCTGGAGAAGCTGGCAGCTCATGGCTTAGACAGGTGTACTCTTTGCTGGGCGAAGAACTGGCTGGATGGCTGGGCCCAGAGAGGGGTGGTGAATGGAGTTAAATCCAGCTGGCAACCGGTCACGAGCGGTGTTCCCCAGGGGTCAGTGTTGGGGCTGGTCCTCTTTAATATCTTTATCGACGATCTGGATGAGGGGCTTGAGTGCACCCTCAGCAAATTTGCAGAGGACACCAAGCTGGGAGGAAGAGTTGATCTGCTGGAGGGTAGGAAGGCTCTGCAGAGGGATCTGGACAGGCTGGATCTATGGGCCGAGGCCAATTGTGTGAGGTTCAACGTGACCAAGGGCCGGGTCCTGCACTTCGGTCACAACAACCCCATGCAGCGCTACAGGCTTGGGGCAGAGTGGCTAGAGAGCTGCGCAGCAGAAAAGGATCTGGGGGTGCTGGTCGACAGCCGGCTGAACATGAGGCAGCAGTGTGCCCAGGTGGCCAAGAAGGCCAACGGCCTCCTGGCTTATATCAGGAACAGCGTAGCCAGCAGGACCAGGGAAGTGATCGTCCCCCTGTACTCAGCCCTGGTGAGGCCGCGCCTCGAATACCGTGTTCAGTTTTGGGCCCCTCGCTGCAAGAAAGACATCGAGGTGCTGGAGAGTGTCCAAAGGAGGGCAACAAAGCTGGTGAAGGGGCTGGAGCACAGACCTTATGAGGAGCGGCTGAGGGAGCTGGGGTTGTTTAGTCTGGAGAAGAGGAGGCTCAGGGGAGACCTTATTGCTTTCTACAACTACCTGAAAGGAGGCTGGAGTGAGGCAGAGGCCGATCTCTTCTCCAGAATAAGTAAAGATAGGACAAGAGGAAATGGCCTCAAGTTGCGCCAGGGGAGGTTCAGGTTAGATATCAGGAAGAATTTATATGCGGAAAGAGTAGTCAAGCATTGGAACAGGCTGGTCAGGGAAGCGGTGGAGTCACCATCCCTGGCAGTGTTCAAGAAACGTGTAGATGAGGCCCTTAGGGACATGGCTCCACAGTACAAGAGGCATGTGGAGCTGCTGGAGAGAGTCCAGCGCAGGGCTACAAGGATGATCAGGGGCCTGGAACATCTGCCCTATGAGGAGAGGCTGAGGGAGCTGGGCCTGTTCAGCCTGGAGAAGAGAAGGCTGAGAGGGGATCTAATCAGTGTCTACAAGTACCTCAAGGGAGGCAGTGAGGAGGATGGTGCTGGCCTCTTTTCAGTGGTGGCCGCCGACAGAACTAGAGGAAACAGACAGAAACTGAAGCACCAAAAGTTCCACAGGAACTTAAGGAAAAATTTATTGACAGTGAGGGTGACAGAGCACTGGAACGGGTTGCCCAGAGAGGTTGTGGAGTCTCCTTCTCTGGAGATCTTCAAAACCCGCTTGGATGCAGTCCTGTGCCCCATGGTCTAGGTGACCCTGCGTGTGCAGAGGGGTTGGACTAGATGACCTCTAGAGGTCCCTTCTAACCTTAAGCATTCTATGATTCTATGGTTTTACAGGCATGGTGTTGAAGGGCTTACGGTTGGACTCGATGATCTTGAAGGTCTTTTCCAACCATAATGATTCCATGATTCTATGTTTCACAGAATCACAGAATGGTTTAGGTGGGAAGGGACCTCTAGAGATCATCTAGTCCAACCCCCTGCTCAAGCAGGGGCACCTAGAGCACAGGGTCGCATCTAGGCAGGTTTTGAAGATCTCCAAGGAAGGACACTCCACAACCTCTCTGGGCAGCATTTAACATTGTGTGCAGCATTCCTGCTGAGTTTGGTCAGAAGAAATAAGTGGTTAGTGATATTCACCCCTGCAATGCCTGCAGAGTCAGCATAGCTCAGAGCCCAAGTCAAATGCTATTCCTTCTTGGCCATGACTGAATTATTTACTAAATTCCAATGAGCTGAAGCAAAGGGATTACTTGTAGAAAACTTACTGTGCCAGTGCGGAAAAAGGACTCTGCTTGACTCTCTGAACCTGGACTCACTTTGTAGACCAGGCAACTGCAAGTTTTCCTTATTTTAATAGGCTGTTCCTTGTAAAATGCGATCCTTAGATGTACATTTTATTGAGCAACAAATGACTATATGGTTAAACAGGTTTTAGACTCATATTTCAGAATAAGCTTCAAAGGAGAAATCTTGTCTTATTACAGGAAAAAAAATAACAGGATACTTAAACCAAACCAAATCCTCTTGTTCTCTTTATAATTTTTCTTTCTTCCTCACCAAGATATGTTCCTGATTCGGTAAGCTCGCATTATAAGTTGTTACGCAATTTAAGGTATCATAAGTAAGTGCTTGATCACTTCTCCTATTAGAAAAAAATATGATAGTTCAAAGAGTGTGAAGGGCTTGCATCAAACAGACTAAATAGACATACATATTTACACTGGTCTCAAGTTCAGAGGGAGAGAGCAACAAAAATACCGCAGCATAGCATTTCAGCCAAATGAAACACTGATCCCAGTAGCCTACTATGAGACCAAGCTTACTGTCTTCAAAGTATAATCAGGACACCCTCATGTTTGTAAAACATTGCTGCAGATGTTACAAGGCAGTAATTTCACAGAACTATTACGCACCTCATAAAGTCCTTCTGCCTGTTAACACATCTTTTTAGATAGGAAAAAAGCTGATTAGACTCTACTTACTTGATGCTAAAATTCAGCAGATCCTTCCACAAAAATATAAAGAAAATCCCAAAGAATAATCCACCACCCAAAATACATCCTTCACAACAACAAAAAAAAAAAGAAAAAAAAAAAAAACACAAGGAAACACACAAGTTCTATAGAGCACTAGCTCTGCTACCATAGCTATCTTTGCATGTAGCCAACTTCACACACCAGTCAGTTTGTTGCCACCTTTTAATGGGGATGTGCATGCATTAAAATGAGCAGATGCTATTTCCTCTTGACTGTTTTCTCTGTGTAGAAACATCCCTCTCCATTTCTGATGGAAACGTTGCCATTTTAATCTGAATTCAACAAAGCAATTCAATCTCGCTGACCAGAGGGATGTGTCTATAGCTTTTATTTCTTTAGGGCTAGGGCCATACAGAAATCCATTTTATATCCACCCTAGCCTCAGGTTTTAATACACAGTTTTAAAAGCAGTAATTGAGCACCCTTACTACTTCTCTCTCACTGTAAGTCCCTTTTCCTTATTCTCTGAAGTACAAAGATTTTAGTGCTTTTTTTTTAACCCCTCCCTCCCCCAAAGCTTCCTTTCTTTGCATTACAAACTGAAGAGGCATTTCATTTTCAAAGCACAATTCTGATGTTACAAAAAGAAAGCATGCATTTGATATTTTCCCCTGGAGAACAAAAGGCCCCGTAGGCTCCTTTGCTTACTATTCTGCACATCAGCATGCCTCTTCTTGTGCTGGTTTTTCTTTTGCTCTTCACAAGTTCAGCACTGCCCAGCTGTTGCCACAAACACATACAATCCAATATACATGAGTGCATGCACATCTATGCAACATGCATTCATATTCTAACAAATTTGCTTGGAATACGTGCCTAGAGGGATTTATTTTCCCATTTGAACACTGGCCTATTATTTAATAATCAACTCAGTGTCCAGGAATTAAACATCTCAAAAGAATTGGAGTACAGCAAGCTATATTTAAAACAAGATTTATTCCAAGCAAATGGTTAAACAACATCAAGTCCTGTATTAATTTTATTATGGCCTTTCAAGAACTTTACCTGGAGTGGGTTTGGCTTGGAAGCTCCCTATGTTCACAGGAACTTTATGAATCATAAAAGGTAATTTCCTTCCATAAGTCATACACTCCCTTAAAAGACAACTTTAGTTCCCTGTTCAACAGAACCAAGTATGCTTTCTTTAGAGGATTTAATTCCTAATAGCATCAGTTCTCCAGTTCCCAAAACTGATAAAGTACCCCCAATGTAAGTTTTATGCAAATACACATTATGAGGTAAAGATTAATAATTAGTTTATACAATCATCTTTTTGAAACCTCTGAAGTAATATCATCTCTAAAAGTCTATCATCCAGGGTAATCACCTAATTATCATCTGTTCATTAATCCTAAGCCTGTTCTTACATTTTATTCAAATTTTTGTCTGATTCTTTCCCTCCCCCCCACCTCCCACAACATCCTAAATGCCCCCAATCAATTTTTCTGTCCTTTGCTCACTGAAGATTGGAGGGTCTAAAGCCCAGGACATTCAATTAGCATGCAGCTCTAAGAAGCCCGTATTCACTTTCCCAACTTTAAAGCAAGGGTAACAACACTGACCATCCTCTCAAATAAGGGAGGGGGTTGAGTTGCAAAAATCTGCTTGCAAAGTCGCCAGCACGGCTGCAGGGGTTTCAGGGGGACAAGACTTTCACTGGTGTTTATGGCAACCTGAGGACAGGAGGACACTGTTTTATGCTCCTGCCACAAATTCCCATCTGAGTCCAGCTCATTGTCCATCAGAAGCATTTTCAGATTTTAAATAGGTAGGCAGATTTCAGAGATCACAATTTCTTTTAGCAAAGGGAAACTCCAAAGTTCTTTGCCACTCCCCCCCCCATCCCACAGAAGGGGGAAAGCAAAGCGGGGGTAAGAGGCAGCCTCTGCTAAGCATTTCCCACTGTACACAGGGAGGAGATGAGCTCTGCCCCTCTGCTCTAAACCACTGGCCAACACTGCTTCACTAGAACCCAAGTGGATTATGAAATGCAGGACTATACCAGCAAAGAAGTACTCAACTTCTTTGTTTAAAGTTAGGAGACAAATCCCTATCTAGTCCCAAATCATTTCCCAATCTACTCAGTAACCACATACCAACTCGTAACAACTGGAAGTCAAAACCCTTATTGAGCTCCATCAAAGGGATCGGGCAAAGTTAAAATATTCTCACTTGGGAACATACAAACTAGGAAGTAGCTGGGGAGGGAAACATGCTTCAGAGAATCCCAAGTTTTTTTTTTTTTTTTTTTTTTAAAAAAAAAAAACCAAACCAAAACAAAACCCCAAAACCTACCAAAGAAACATTTTCAGCATGGGACAGAATAAGCAGCAGATTAAATAGTTTCCTGCTTTCAAGGTCTTTATTTTGAGAGACTGGTTACTAGCGTTTCTACAAGGCCATATTAGTCCTCTGACAGAGACAGCACACTTCATGTAAGGACTGAGCTTCTAAGTGAGAGCTGCCACACTGTCAGTCAGGCCATGAAAAAAGCCAAGATGCACAAGGTAGGGTGAAAGAAGGCATATGGAAGAGATGCAACTGGACAGAAGACAGTTTCTCCTCAGCAACTAGATCAATTGACAAATTCAGTTGACAGCAGGGCACGGAGAAGTAGCTTTTTTGCAAGTGTACATGTTTCCCCTTACTGTCTTGTATCAAAAGGTAAGTAGCAGTATCTTTGCCCCCCAAATTAGCATGTAATTTGAGCTTGCACTGTTCACTTTAGGATACTCTTATATCCTTCAGCAGTCACTGAGCTTGTTTCCACATGCTTTTGGGAGATGCCTGGCCCTTCCATGCATGCATTTATCTTGTTCTAGATGCTGCACTCGATACAATGACTTTTTCTCAGGTTTTAATCAAATTCCTGATTAATTCCCCCTAGACAGTGGGCAGATTTTCTCTCAACAGCACTGGGCCCAAAAAACACACTCTAAAGCTACTTTTTTCGGGTGTATGAACTGCAGGAACATTTTTGTACTTTTGTAGTCTTCTTTCATCTAATGCTTTGAATTTATCTTTTATCAAGTTGTTCAGTATGTGCTCAGTCACACTACAGTCATTCCAAATCCTAGAAAAAGGAATATTTGTGGCATGGATGCGTCCTTTCACCCTCTCGAAGTTTTATGACACATCACCAAAATTATTAAGGCTGAAAGCAAATGCTAAGAAAGGTGGAGGACTACATTTCACCCTATGTTTCTCAACAAAAAATATTTCCTTTCATCAGCATTACCCAGCCACACCTGAAGATTGTCCTTAATACCAGAAGTCATTGCATTTCCAGATTTCCACCTGCTTTTTGGCAGATTTTAGAATAACAGTTTTGGTCCCTCCTCACCCTCCCCTTTCTCCCTCTCTACAACTCAAAAATATAAAGGCTCTTTTTCAAAGACACTTCATAGATTTAAGATTAAGGATAAGAAAATATCTACATGATACCAGTGTAGAACAGACATTTTTCTGTCCCAGCTAAACCAAAATGGTAGGCAATTTCTTAATTCTCACTGAGCTTAATCCAACCACACTAATTTAGAAAGCTAAAACAATATCAGAAAAAGTGAACAATGCAGCTAATTATGCACAAACAAAATAGTGCCAATGTTCATACTTACAGGCTGAGGCTGTTCTGCAATACAGCAGTTGAAACACAACCAGAACTCACTCATTGTTTACAGTCTGAAGTGCAAACACCAATGAAGAGCAGGACTCGATCTCTGCAGAAGGGTCTGAGGGCATGAAAGTTCTTCAAATAAATTCAATTATAACTGTTCCAACATGAAAGTCTTTTTCCTCCGCTGAACTTTTCTCCAAAGACAGGTCACTCCCAGGATGAGCAGGGTGAAGATAAAAAAAATAGTATTTCAGAGTCTTCCTTGAGAAGGTTGGTCCCAGCACCATGGAAGTGTTATGCATGCGCCTTTGGACTCTAGCGTTACGTGAACCTGAAAACAGAGAACCGCATTACATCAGAAAGAAAGAAGATACAGCATCTCACACTTGCAGGCATCCACCCACACCAGTGATTTCTTGATGGCATCTCCAACTACAGCGTAGAGAGACACTAGCAAACAAGTCACGTGCTTACTTCTACGGTGACAGCTGAAAATAGCATATAACAGAAGTTTACACGAGTTCAGTTTCTATCTCTAACTTCTGTCTTATCTATTTCAAGCTTTCAAATGCCTTTTTAAGAAGTGGTAACTGACCATGCACTCCTTGAGCTTCTTAAGGAATTCTACCCATTGACGCTTCCCATTTCTCAATGGAAAAATTACCCTGTCCATTCACAGAGCAAAGTTTAAATACCATTTAACCACAACTCCATAGCACAGCTGCCAAAGCCATATTTCTTTCTAAATTGAAGGTCAATGGAGTAGGAAAAACACACACACATTATTAATTCCTGTTAAGCTTAATTAATACATGTTAAGCATGTAGCAATTGACACTTTTAGTCCAGTAACTGCACAGGTTATACCTACTTAAAACTTGATTTTTTTTTTAATGTTAAGAAGATATACTTCAAGTTTTTATGAAAAGCAGCAATGCTCCTCTAATACTAGCCACTCGGTTTAAGAGAAATTGAGGAGAAAGCAAGTGCTCAGAGTAACCTTTTAAAGTCTGAGGTATGGCAACCTGTTGGAGCTATAAACAGATATATTACTCTGGTTCTCTCTCACTGGGCAAATGATACAGTATTTTGATTTGCAGCTCTTGAATTCCTGCCCCCATCACTTGTGCCCTCTTGGTCCCTCACAATTTATTTCCAATCGAGTCCAGATTTAACATATCAAATCCTCGTTTTGACAGAGGTTCAATAATACTCGCTAATAGTACACACTTTCTTAAAAGCATAGCTTCTATAAAAAAATATAGCACTGCTATAGACCTGAGTGAACGTGCTATCTAGCACCAGAAAACTATTCACAGATGGAGGGAATAAAAATGAAATGTTTATGCCCAGAATCTCAGTGAATAACCAATAGCTCTAGCCACATGTGACAGGCAATGCTATACGTATCATCACAGCTAGATTTCAGGATGCATGAATGTTGAACCATAATATCTGGTCTGTGCTCCAGCCCCTTCACCAGATTTGTTCCCCTTCTTTGGGCACACTCCGGCACACATCAGTCCACCAAGGACAGATCTGCACAAGAACCGATGCAAGGGGGGAGTGAGCAGGACGGTCCAGTTAAATAGCAACTAACTGTTAGATGAGATTAGCCATCTTGCCAAACCTCACCCTTAGTGGTTAAGTGGCTCATTTGTCCAACCTTACTGCACGCAAGATCAAGTTATCAAGACTCTGCTCTACAAAAAAGAAAGTGAGAGGGCAGATTTCTGTTTCCCCACTGTCTTAATAGACTTCGCGATCTATTATTTTTTTCCAGCTTGTTCCATGAGGAACAAACTAACACACAAAAAAATATATGTAAACCATTAGGACTAGGTAGGTCCCAGATTGGACATTTTGTCATGTGTAAACTGTGGATTTGTTCAGAACAGATCTGTGTGTATAAAGGAAAGCAGTACACCTTAAAAAAAAAAAAAAAAAGATGTTCTTTCTTAAGAGGTGCAGTCTTCTTTTCTGTGGCATCTAACTGTGGCTAGAGGTTCAGCAGCAACACAGCTTAAAATAACCTTTTCCTGTCTGTATCATTTCCCTGCTTCAGTTCATCACAGAGTACAGGCTGTCCACGCAAATAAAGAAATAAATGTGTGATTACATCTCCAGGTCCCTGGTCAACTAGTCCAGAAGCTTGGACTGAGGATATATAAATTTGTAACACAAACCACGTACCTTATTCCTTAAAATTACCCTATTGTAGTATTACAACCACTCAGAAACACATTAGCTCTTTAGAAATCTCTCAGAGCTTCATATATAGTAAAATACAGTGGTTCGATAAAGGTATGGATTATATACCTCAAATTTTCAAGTATATTTGCACAAGGTTACATGCTGAACAGAGGGGAGGAGAAAGAAAACAAAATCCTACCAGACTACCACTATAAGATCACAGATGCACACCTTCTACATACTAAACATCACAATTAGATCAGGATTCGAAGAAAGAGCATTAACTCCACCATTATCCACACCATATTAAGATGGGTGCACTTCTCTGCATGCTCAATCTTGCGTCGTGCCAGTCTCAGCTTACAATGTCGTTGTCTCACTGCATCACTGAACCTGATACTGCCAAACAAGCGTGGCACTGAGCCTTCAGCAAATTGAGGATGATAGTGCAAGCTAAATGTTCTTGCTTCCAGAGAAATGCCTTTGGGGCTGCTAACACTGTACTCTGTTGAAGTGTCCCTGAAAGCCTCTGCATAGTGTGGTACTAGAATTAATATTGAACAGCACCGGCATTAAGCATATTTGGAAAGCAATGAAACTCCCAAAGGAATAATACTCGTCAGCTGTTCTCCAGAGCCTTCTAACCAAATATCATATTTTTCCCCCAAACCTAAAATACCTGGAGTGTTTCTCAGTGACTTCCCTGACTCCAGGAAGCTACTCCCTCCTTGCCTTCTTCAGAGCAGCAAACATCCTACTGCTGTGACAGAGCAGATAATAGGCTCAGCAGTCTGATTTCAACTTGAATGGATACATAGACCTTTGGCTCCCATTGAGATGGTTTAGGTCTTTCATCTGGGTGTCAGAAGTACATACAGGTTTGCAATGAAGTTCTGCCTGAGGCTTTCCACATGGCGGGAGCAGTGCTTGATGCAGCTGCTGCGGGAACCCTTCTGATGTGATCTCCTCTGTGCAGCCTCTGCATTCCTCCACTCCATTTGCTTATATGAGAGCTGCCAAAGGTCTCAACTTGCATTCAGTTATTTGGCAAATTTGGCCTGTGCTTCCACAATCCAGGTGGAAGGTCAGGCAACCTGCTAGCCTGCCAACACTAGGGGTTACTGAGGCACCCGCGTTCAAGGCAAATGCCTGCCTTCACGCTGGCTGCCCCCTTTGCTACAGTCAGATCCAAGTATTAGTCCTTGAGCAAGATGGCTATTCCAATATTTCTGTGTGAAACATTAGCTAGATAATACCTTCTCAATGGTTAGGCTCTGAGTCACTGGCAACATCAGGTAGCCCAGGAAATAACCTATTAGTATTAGATGTCCAACAGAAATGCATAGTTTGGCAGTCACAGCTCATGACATTTGTGAGGGTTAGCAAAAAAGTTTGTAATTGAGTTATTGTCCATCATACCTGCCAACAAGTTCAGCAGTTCTCAGTAAAAGGAAGGATGGATTACAAGTACTACGGGCAATAATGGAAAGTAAACACATTGGTAAGGACTGGCTCTGAATGACAGGAAGATTTGCTGTTCCAGAACTGCTATCATGCATGGCCAATTAATTATTTACTGGGGCTAAACCTGTACTCTTAAAAAAACAAACCAAACCAAACAAATGAACAAACAAAAAACCCCCAAAACACACACACTGTGTTCGGAAATCATCCACCTATAATGAAAACCTGTCCTGATAGTATTTGTGCATTCGAAAACAGACCTTACAACAGACAGAAGCCGTGAGGACAGCAGGAAGAAACCCCCCACAAAATACATTTAGGCAGATCTTCAGTTCACACCTTAGAAGTCCCTATAAAATATGGTGAAAGTAGTACTGCCTTTATAAGTACGTTTTACACATCTCCTTTGTTGTTAGGTAGAGTATTGCTTTGTGGATTTTTTTATTTCTTAAATCTCTTCTAGACTTGAGCTTCCTGGTGTTGTACCTTTCTCAACAAATGACAACAAACTCGTTTGATGACTTGCAGTGGGGCTTCTTTGTCATATTTCAACCTGTCCTTGCTCACAAGCTGGGGAACCGAGTCTTCTGGCTTTCCGCAGACTAACATAATCCAGATTTAGAAGGTTAAATGAAGATATTTTATCTTTACCCTTGTAGTTTTTCAAATAAAACTGAATAGGAAAAATGTATCAACTAGGAATGAAAAGCAGAGGCAGATGAGCACAGGTGAAACAGATAACAAATGAAGAAAAATAAAGAATGCTAGGGAGGGAGGAAGGAAGAAAGGAAACTTAACTGGACAGTGTTACATGTCAGAGAGACAGAAACCTTTGACCACTGTTTTTGTTAGGACAGAAATCTAGGCAATTGAAAGAGAAAGAAGTCCCAGCAGTGGATTAGAAAGATGGGCAATATTAGAAAGCAGCTGTAACTGCCTCAGTGAAAGTAATGATTGATTATTGCATAGCCCAGGACAACTGGGCAAGAATGAGTGGACAGAATGAGATTTCAATTTCCTTTCTCCAGCTAAGGAGCCTCCGGAGAAGCAAACAACAGCTTCTGTGTTGCTGTTTGCATGTTTAGTTACCTCAGAAGCATCAGAAGCATAAATAGGAGATGCAAGTAAATGTTAACCAACAGAACATTGAGCTTGACAGACTATATCAAGAAGGTGACATTAACAGACCAAGAGCTAGAGGAAGTCTTACAGAAATAAAAGGTCCTGCAGACTGGGCATCTAGTCAGAGCCAAGCAGGAGACTATCAACACAGTAGAAGGACATAGGTGGGAAAAACAAACAAACAAAAACAAAACAAAACCAGAAAACTTGAGTATCATAATACTCGGGCAATTTATTTTACTTGGAAACACTAAAAGTTTTCCCTAAATAGAAGGTAATAATATATATGCTTGCATGGAAGAGTCCACAAGAGATCACAGGTTGTGAAAAATGGAATCAAAATTGCCAAGTAATATCTTGCCTGTTAAAATCTTTCATAAAAGCATAACCTCTACAGAAGCTATTTTCAGATTATCTATAAATAGAGAGTCCGCCCCCCACCCCCACGTAGAATAACCATATCATGATTACAAGCTGTTTCTCATACAACACAGCTGAAAAGACAGCTTATAAACACATGACACTGCACCGGTTACACCCAACACATCTAATAAGAAAGCAAATTAAATCCTGAAAGTCAGCAAAGATTACGTGCATTTTTACAGTAGACCTCAAATCTGCAACCAAAATGTCATTGAAAGTGGGTTACCTTCTAATTAAAGAATCTGTATTCAGTATCCAAGATATAGATAGGAGAATCATCTAATTTAACTCATTTAAAATGTGTATTCTTCACTCAGATGTAATGCAACCTGAAATCAAAATAGGAGAAAAGTTCATATTAGTATATTTTACTGAGAAAAAACAGACAGCAATTCTACAGTATCCTGTTGCAGTACAAGATAAGTGTTAGAGCAGAGCACACATTAAATGTCTCCTTTTCACATGAGGTAGCCACAACAGCACAGTAGGTGGTTGCCATGCGAAGAGGAGTCTTTCATTACAGTCCTTGAGCGAAATCTTGGGCCTTTCAAAATGCACCACTTTCACCCAAGTCTTACCTACACAATATTATGAAAGTGTTTAAAGTAAAAATATTTGAGGTGAAAGTAATAAAACACCCACACTAAGTCATACGAGAAAGTTTCTGTGAAAAAATGCAGGAATGTACATCTGATTTTCCCTCATAAATAGAGGTATTTAGCTGTTGCTAATTGGCAGATCCATGTCCTGGAATTTTAGTAGAGTTCAGCAGATCTGGAGTAATTGCAAAGAAAAGTTATGCAACACATGATAAAATTGAGTAGACACAAGCTTAAAAAACAGCTTTAAATGGATACTAAATGTAATTAAGTTTCCAAATTAAGAGCCAGATCTTGGAGTGGCTCCAGACGTGGAACTTCTGTTGAAATTCACAGCAACTTCAGCGACATCTTGTCTTAAAAAGCAACAGGTCTTTTCTTGCATCTGAGGAGATTTCAGCTTTCATCCCAGAACAGTTCACTCTGCAAACAAGGCACACTAGTATAGATCCTATTCATGAGCAAAGCAAATACACTAGCGGTCCAAGTGCAAGAGTTTGATAAGCTACTCCTTGTTAAATAATATAACTGGTTCCTTTCTAACATTCAAAAAATATTCCTTACAAAATGTTGATGAAGCCTTTTCCATTAAAAAAATAAAAATCCCTGACAAGGAGACTAATTACGGTGTGCATATATTGAAAATCTTACAGAGAAAAAGTGGAGAACAGTAGCAGACACCAACTATATAAAGTGTGCCGCCCATTCATATATTTAGGAAAACATTCCAAGGATTTCTATGCTGAATACCTCATAGAAATGGCAAAGGGCCAATAGGACTGTGCCCTGGAAGATATAAGGATATATAATTTTGAGAAGTCAGTATGTACTTTAGCGTTTCATGTCCACCATGTGTTTGTTTCCTTTTTGGTCTCTGTATATTTGGACCAATGGGGCTAAAAATACATTTGGAAACAGGTTATCTACCACTTGTTTCACTGAGATCAAAAGCAGATTATGGCATGACGAAACCAGAATCACCTAACACTAGCTGGTTGTTAATGCACTATGTTGCTCTATCCAGGGAGTTAGGAATTTAAAACAGGGAATAACATCAGCCTATCACACTGAAAACCTTTTGGGAAGCTACTACCAAAGTTTATAGTTTGTCATTGTAAGATGTTTTATTTATTAAATATTTATGGTGGAAAATTGGGTGTGATATGTGGCCATATGCCTATTGAGGTTTAAACCAAAAAAGGTACTAACTAACTCGCTTGGGTCATAGAACAGATTTTGATTTGGTCTTTCAGGTTTTGTCCCTAGCCCAATTTAGATTTGGAATAAAGCAAGAGTTTTGCTGGGAAGTGAAACTCTTTACACATCTTGCAAGAAGGCAAGATATATTTATGATGACATAATCTGCCAAAAAAAAAAAAAAAAAAGAAATAAGTAATAATGCAAGGAATGCAAATGGATTCGGGAATTTCCAATTACTTCACACCTGCATTTGTCTTTAAAACCTCCCAGATGTGTGTAGTGTGGACAGCAGGTTCTCAGCAGAGTGGTTTGCTCTGCTGCTTCACTGATGCTGCACCAGGCTACCTGCTCATGTAGAAATCATCTTTCTGAACTATTTCAGACTTCTGACTTAAGAGTTAGCACATCATGCACCAAACTGTAGCAATCCACAGACAAAACCTGCCTAGAGCATGTTAGGCTTTCTGTCTCTTCCAAGGGGCACTGAAATACTGTGCACTCTGTTATAATGCCTGTGTATGGTAGTCTTCCCAGCCTATATTCAGGACATCTTACAATTCTACCCTGCACATATGATACTTATTTATTTTCTCTTTTGCTCTTTTGAAAATGGTAACTGATAGATCCGCAGCTGGCAATACAGAAAAAAAAGCAGGATTTGTATATACTTGTTTAAGTTTCAGATAAACCTGCTGTGACAGAGACCTTGAAATGCGGAAGTGCCCTAAAAGTTAACTTAGACCATCTGAATTCACTGATGTGCAACAAAAAACGAACAGCAATGCACAGAACATTTCGCTTCCATATTGTTTCAAAATTAGATAGGCAGTCAGTCCCTTGCCATTCAAGAAGTGCTTGTTTATTGTATGCATATTCTCCACAGAGAAATAATAAATATTTCACATTCTATTTGTGTGCATACATGCATGGTCAACAGAGAGAGAGAGAACCAGTCCTGTCAGGCTCTGGGAACCACAAACTTCTATCCCGGAGTCAAAAACAGGGGAGTGCATCGCAGTCTGAATCACTGGTGCATACCAGTAAGAGCAGAGTTGCCAAATAACAGTGTCTAAATATAAATGAAACAGAAAAATAGCTTCTAAACAAACCGTCTATGACAAGGCAAGCAATTCATTAAAAACATCCTCATTGTTTGCCTTTCTTCCCTTTTGTATCAGTGGTTCTGCTGCAAATCATTTTGTATTCTTGAGTCACTGCCAGCAGCGCTATCAAGAGAAACAACAAGCAGCAACAAGAAGCAACTTTAGAGAGATTACTGTCTTTATATGACCACGAGATACTAATACAGCAAGGCTGTTCATTCTGCAGACCAGACTGACTTTCATTTCATGCTTCTATTACCCAAGAGAAAATAAATATTGCAGAAAATGCTGTGCACGGCCCTAGATTTGCTTCTCGGCCTGGCAGCAATGTGAAGTGCTGCAGAAAGCTGTGTTCTTAGTTGCCCTTCTCTCCTACCCATCTTCCCAGGTCTCTTTGCTGTCAGTTTTGGAGTGGGTTTGCAGTGGTGAACAGCTATAGACCTTCTGCAACTCTGCAGAAGTGAGAGGAAGGGAGCCTACTGACTTCACTCTGTGAACCTCCCCTGTCCCTCTGTCTTCCTTTACTCTTCCTTTCTTTTTCCTTTCCTTCCCACCCTCTTCCAAAAGAGCCATCTTATACAGTTGCTGTAGTTACTTCTGCTAAAGCACTGCCAACCTTCCCAGCACTAACAGGGAGTGAGTTTGAGTTGTATCAGAACACTGTGCTATAAAACTGAGAAAAGCTTACTGAATAATGGATACTTTAAAATTTGGCCAATTTATTAAAAAAAAAAATGATGCTGATTAGGGGTGTTTTAATAGAAAGGGTTTAGGAAAGGTAGATAGCTCCTATGAGGCCCAGTGAGAGGCAGATCTCCTCCTAGATGAAAGGAACAGACAAACCTCAGTGCTTGTTTTCTCCTACATTTCTCACTCACATAGTCCCCTACTCAAAACTAGACATAGCTTTTATGAACCCCATTCCTAAGCACACAGCTCATCTCAAGCAGTATACAGGAAGCCAAGGGTATCAGCTCAGGTCCACTTTCAAATCAGGAACCAAAAATGTAGGGGATACAACATTCAGGACTGCAAGGTCTTTGTCCCTCTGTGGAGATGTCCTATGTGTTTTCTTCAATGACAAGAGCTGGGAATGTGGAGCACATCAACTGCACAAGCTATGACTTGTTTGGGTGCTTCTTGGTGGGAAAAGGAAGGTAAGTGGAGAGAAAAAGAACCACCTATCAGTCACCAGAATCATATATTTCATTTTTATCACTGATTCAAAAAAATGTTAATTAGTATTTATTACCACCAACTTCTATATTTGGAGGCTTCCGCTAGTTCCTTTAACGGGCTTATTTCACTCTTCTGCCCACACGCTTCCTTTGCATCAAGCGTGCCTTCATGCTAACAGAGTTATCTATAGCCAGTGGCATTCACTTCACCACGGAGTAAGCAGAAAAATCTTTTTGCCATGGATGTCCATGATAACTCTCTGTAGGACCAGGCAGGCAAAGAGGTCAAACAGCAAGACTTCAGTCCCACCAAAGCAGGTGCTATGATCATTTTCAATAGAAGTGTAGACTGGAAGGACTGCTGGGAGAGAGTGGATCTAATGGCCATTTCTTATCCCTTATGTGCTCTCAGCAATGAGGATTTAACTCTGACTGCGGCTGTATCAATTCAGCTAAAACAGCCATAACAACTACTAGAACCCTTAGACGACTTGGAGCCAGCCTGAAAATGTCCACAGCTGGAGCTGAGCAAAATAATAAATTAAACCAAGGGGAATACTAAATTAGGGTATGGTTCTGCTGTCACCCAGAGCCAGTTTATGGCCATGTTGATGTCAAAAGGGGCAGACCTCACAGAATGGCTGAGGTTGGAAGAGATCATCTAGTCCAACCCTCCTGCTCCAGCAGGGACACCTAGAGCACGGGGCACAGGGTGGCATCCAGGCAGGTTTGGAAGATCTCCAGAGAAGGAGACTCCACAAGCTCTCGGGGCAGCCTGTTCCAGGGCTCTGTCACCCTCACAGCAAAGAAGTTCTTCCTCTCACGGAGATGGAACTGCCTGCGTTTCAATTTGTACCCATTACCCCTTGTTCTGTCACTGGCCACCACCGAGAAGAGTTTGGCCTCATCCCATTTACATCCTCCCCTCAGGTAGTTGTACATGTTGATCAGATGCCCTCTTCTCCAGGCTAAATAGGCCCAGCTCTTTCGGCCTTTCCACATAGGAGAGATGCTCCAGTCCCTTAATCATCTTTGTCGCTCTACGCTGGACCCTCTCTAGAAGCTCCACCTCCCTCTTGTACTGGGGAGCCCAGAACTGCACCCAATACTCCAGGTGCGGCCTCACCAGAGCTGAGCAGAGGGGCAGGATCCCCTCCCTCGACCTGCTGGCAACACTCCTCCTGATGCAGGCCAGGATCCCATTGGCCTTCTTGGCCACAAGGGCACATTGCTGTCTCATGGTTAACCTGTTGTCCACCAGGACTCCCAAATCCCTCTCCATGGAGCTGCTTTCCAGCAGGTCAACCCCTAATCTGTCCTGGTGCCTGGGGTTCTTCCTCCCCAGGTGCAGGACCCTGCACTTGTCCTTGTTGAACCTCATGAGGTTCCTCTCTGCCCAACTCTCCAACCTGTCCAGGTCCCTCTGAATGGCAGCACAGCCCTCGGGAGTGTCGGCCACTCCACCCAGTTTGGTATCATCTGCAAACTTGCTGAGGGCCCTCGTCCAAGTCATTGATGAAGATGTTGAACAGTCCCGGACCCAGTACTGACCCCTGGGGAACACCACTGGCCCCAGGTCTCCAACCAGACTCGGCCCCGTTTATCACCACCCTCTGGGCTCTGCCATCCAGCCAGTTCTCAATCCGCCCCACTGTCTACTCATCTAACCCACACTTCCTGAGCTTCCCCATGAGGATGTTATGGGAGATGGTGTCGAAAGCCTTGCTAAAGTCAAGGTAGACAACATCCATGGCTCTCTCATCATCCATCCAGCCAGTCAGCCCATCGTAGAAGGCTATCAGGTTGGTCAAACATGACTTCCCCTTGGTGACCTGCTCCTCTCCTTATGCCCAGCTGTCCATGCTTGCCATGGTTTTGCACCAGCTCACTCGTTTGAGTGATCACTCAACCATAAGTCATGTCAGCACAGCAGTCTTGCTGAAGTCTAATAATTTCTTATTGCAGAGGTAGATCTCAGTCAGATCAGCAAACCGATCTGACTTGCTGAACAATTGCAGGTTCTGATATCAGATAGCAATAACAAGACTGGAATATGGCCATGGACAGTTTTTTGCTTTTTAAGAAGGACAGGCCAGGAAGGTGAGGTGGTGGTGTTGGTCTTTACGTGAGAGAGCAACTGAAATGTATGGAACTCTGCCTGGGGAAAACCCTCATCATGGTAAAGAGATCACAGGCGCTTGTCCAAAGTCTTGTTTTCAGAGTTATTAATTAGGTGCATTTCCTGTATCTCTAAATAAAAATAAAACTACCCATTTAACCAATTACAAGAAATTGCTAGCGTTTCAAGGCTAGCAGATTTCACCATTATCAGAGCAGAATATCTGCTCAGTCTGTTGTTAATTTTGCTTATTCCATGACAGCTTAAAAGTCCCATCAGCCTATTTGAGAAGTTCAGTATAAAGCTGCTTATAAAAAATAAAGTTGACAAAAACAGAGTATGATAAAAGGCATGCAGATCATCTTAAAAAGGTGAAACATTGGGCATAGCACTGGGCTTTTAGAGAACTGAAATGCAAAATGAGTGTTTTGCTGGGGCAGTTACAAGAATGTTATAAGCATTAAGAGACAGTAATAGCAGTATCCATTTTCCTAAGAAAGAGTATCAAATTTGGTAGGAAAAAAAAAAGCCATATAACATTTTCTAATTTGATCTCCAAATTAAACAGAACAGGGTCAAATTTGATGAAGAGTTTGAATACACTCCATAAGATGTTTAGAAAAAGGATATAAAATGCATTTCTATCTCAGGAAAGAAAATATTTCCTAAGCTAAAGAGTCCATTAGTTAACTATTTGTCCATGATATTTATAATAGCATCTGCAAGCATTCAGTCCTTCCATTAAAAAGAAAAAAAAAATCTGGACATCAAGATTCAACAGTTTATCCACACACACACACACTCAAACACACACAAAAAAGATAATATAATGAAGACAAAGCCTAATACAAAGATTACACTATTAACCAATAGAAATGCAAAAATACCAAGGGTTAGGTTTGTGTGTGTGTGTGTGTGTGTGTGTGTGTACACTCAATTCCAATCATCCTTCCATTTGAGTCAAAGGCAAAACCCTTAATTAGAAGTCACATCCCATCTTCAGGAGTCACACACCTACAGAAGTTGACAGATACCCAGTAGGGCAGATTTTATCATTTCCTTATGAAGCTTCTAAATGGTACAGCAGTTCATGTAATAGAGCCATAATGAATGTGAATGGAATTAACAAATGTCAGTGAGTTCAGCAGTGTGAATATTTGGAAGCTAGAGAGGCCTGAAGATATTCTGAAAAATAACATTAAGTTGAGGCACAAAGAATCGTGAAACTAGTTTCTCCCATTCCTATCGGGGAAGATGTGCCTCACAAAACTAAGGTGCTTCAAAGGGCAATTTAGAGCAGCAGCTTACACTTAGGTGCCTCTGAAAGGAGGAGGCATCTCTATTCACTTGGGACAGCAGCCAACTTAAACCGATCTCTGAACACCTTTCCCCCAGCCTTACAGATTGCTTTAGAGAAACCCTCATCATGGTTAAGAGATCACAGGTGGTTACAGTGACCCTATTAATGAAGCCTATTATTACTGCAATGTACTCCCCAATTGGCAGCCTCAGATTAAACAAGGTGACTACGTTGAGTATTTATTCAGGTGAAAACACATTAAAGAAGCAAAGTATGGATAATTACTCACGAGATAATACCTGGGGCAGGATACAGAAACCGAACATCCTCTCGAGCTGGTAGATCAGAGAGAGGGAGTTGCTGACCGGCTCCCGCAGAGATTACCTCCCCACTCCCCCTCCTCCTCCTCCTTCCGCTCCTCCCCCTCCCTGTGCTTTACTGGGTTCCCATGCACTATTGTGACCTCTGCTCCCGTGTCCACCAAAGCACGGACCATTTGTCTATTTTGTTCCGACCAATAAATGGTACATGTAACGAACGGTCGATCGTCTCAGCGAGCGATGTTACATTGGAACCCTTCGGACACTGGAGCTTGGCCACCCCCCTATTCTTGTTTTGGGCGTCCGAGCCTCTCCTGAGGGGGAAAAACTGGTTTCGTTCCCTCCTTTGGTCTGAATTGTAACACCATCTGCTCTACATCCTCCCACGGGTACAACACCTGTGATCCATCAGCCTCAGACTGTACATACATGTCATTAGTTAACCCCAAAACTTAACACATTTCTCCTCCAGGAGCTCCCTCTGATCATTCATCTCCAGCAGAGCCTGCCTCTGCACCACCTGGGTGGCTCGGACTGCCTGTAACTGCTCTTGGAGGAGCTGATTCCTCTCCTGTTCCTCCTTTAGCTGCCCCGCTGCAATCTTACATGCACACAGCAGAGCACCTCCCATCTGACCAGCAGGTTCCAGTCAGATCGAGTTCTTAGTAAAGTCAGTCTCTACAAACCGACCCCAATACTGTAACACCGCCATGGGGTCCTACTGTTCCTATCAACACACCTTTACTAACAATCCCAATTATAAAAGGCCGTCAAGGCGCAGCACTGAGAACAGTGAATTCTTATAATTGCTACACAATAAAGACCACAGAAACAAAAAGCACAAACACAACTTCTATCCAGCGGCACAACCTCACCTAGCTATGCGCTCTACTAGTGAGTTCCACTGTTGCAATTGCCGAATCCCATCCTCGTTGCCAATTATGTTCCGGATGGGCTCGGGATTCGGCAATAATCACGCCAGAACGAGGTGACTATATCGAGCATTTATTCAGGTGAAAATACATTAAAGAAGCAAAGTATGGATAACTACTCACAAGATAATACCTGCGTCAGCATCAAGTTTTCCTATTTCTTCTTTGTCCTCAAGAAATTCTTTGGTTCATTGGTGACACATTCCCTGGAAGGCGCATTCCAGGGAGAGGTGTGGGAAGATCTTGGAAAGCGCCTTTAGGAGGCGATAGCTGATGGTGATGCAGCTGCAGTAAAACATGCGACCACCTGGTGGCAGATTATGCTTACCCTGAAGGCGGTGGGGGTCCCTCCAAATGATAAGACTGACCTGAAAGAAACACCAGCACCGCGGCACCACCGTATGAGGGGGTGACTGACCCCCCGAGTGATGATCGGTTTGACCCCGGCCCTGTGGACCCGGAGAAGGAACCTGATCTGTATCCGCCAGACACAGATCACAGGGACATGAGAGGGAATCCAGGGTCGGATCGTTGGGAAATACTTAAGAGAGAGGCAGTCCGGCGGGGAGATTTAGAGATGTTAACAGCCATGCCGGTTGTGTATCGGCCGAACATGCCGCAGCAGTGGGAGCCGCTGCCATATGAGGCTGTAAAAGAATTGCAGGAAGTGGCCAAGGAGAGCAGAACATTATCAACTGTGACTATGACTTTGTTAGAATCTATAGCAGATAGTTATACGTTAACCTCACATGATTGGAAGTCAATATTGCGCATGGTTCTAACTCCTATGAGCTATCGTGTATGGTTAGACGAGTTTAAGGAAATGTCCACATTACAAGCTATGGACAATATCTCTCAGGGTGTGCTGACCTCGTATCAGATGTTAGCTGGGGAAGGCCCTCATGCTGCCCCGCAAATGCAGGCCGGTTATCAGAAGCCAGTATATGAGCAGATTAGGGATTTGGCTTTGCATGCGTTGCGACATATACCAGATGCTGGGCCTGAGACCACCCAATCATTCGCAACAATCACTCAGGGCCCTACAGAGGGTTACTCGGCATTTCTGGATCATCTGCAAAGGGCCTTAGAACGGCAAGTTGAGCAACCAGATGCTCAAGAAATGCTACTGAAACAACTTGCCTACAATAATACAAACTCAGATTGCAAGAGGGCATTGCAGCCCATGAAGCCTCAAAATTATGTTCCGGATGGGCTCGGGATTCGGCAATAATCACGCCATAAGGAGGTGACTATATCGAGCATTTATTCAGGTGAAAATACATTAAAGAAGCAAAGTATGGATAACTACTCACAACATAATACCTGCTGGCAGGATACTGAAACCGAACATCCTCTCGAGCTGGCAGATCAGAGAGAGAGAGTTGCTGACTGGCTCCTGCGGAGACAGCTTAGGCCTCAGAGTTACTAGTTTCTCCTTCCCCTCGCTCTCTCCTCACTGTCCTCTTTATGCCTGGTGTATCCTGGCACATAGGGTCAGTATGACCCAGGAGACAGGCCGAAGGGGCGGACAAACTCCTCCTTTAGTTGCGCTGCTCTCCCTCCTGGGTGCTCAGGGGCGCATACCAGTAGGGGGGTCCCAGCCCTCAGTCTGAGGGTCCTGCCTTCCTCATCTTCTTCCTCCTTCTTGGGAGTTTGACCTTCAAACCTAGTTTAGAGGACCTCTGCGGTTAAGTTGGCTAGAAGCCCAGTCGAGCAGTCGGCTTCAACTAGTTCTTTAGAGGAGGTCGGCTGTGAACCTGGCTGAGCAGCCACGTCCATGCCCCTTATCGCTCAGCCTAGGCAGGCGAACATCTTCTTTCTCAGGGTCTGGACTCTGTTTCACACAGGAGATTTTTTATGGCCTTACAGATCATAAAATTTTCCACCTCCTATACAGTGTGAGTAGTCAGGTTGAGCTGGGGAAGGAGCACATTCGTCATTCCTCCCAAAATCATCCTCAAATCAAAAGAAAGCAAGCAAGCAAGCAAGCAGCTAACACCCTTTCACCCTTTGAAACCACTGAAAGTCAAGACTGCCTTTCAGGGCGTACTTATCTGCGTCAGCATCAAGCTTTCCTATTTCTTCTCTGTCCTCAAGAAATTCTTTGGTTTGTTGGTGACACAGGTGGGTTTACAAGGGTACTTAATAACCATATTGCAGTGACATGGCTAGGGAGAAAAGTTAAAGATGTGTGGGTCAGACAGATGTTGGGAATGCAAACATCCAGCTCCCTAAGGCTTGAAGTCTGCCTATATTTGATTCCAATTTAATATATTCCATTTTTACTGCATAAAAAATCAGTGTGTATTATACTACTGTTTGAGAGCTTAATGCACACTTGAAGGGCAAATGTAACTCTGGGCTAATACTCCATTCTCGGGTCATTTTGCTACCACATGCACAAATCTAACAGTTACCCACTGCACTTGAGGGCTTTTCTTTTTCCATAATCAAATAATTTTAAGAGGCTAATATTGCCAGGATTTGAGTGGGAGAAGGGTACATTTAATAGCATGCTTTTCAGAAGCAGATAGCATGTTTTCATATCTGCCGAGTAAGAGACTGAGAATCTGATTTGACTAATTCGGCTGATTTAGCAAGAATGCAATTTAAGTAATTTTTTTGCTTCAAAAGTAATTTAAATAATCTCTTGACTGTCACATCACAGTCACATAGATGACAACAGGTAGGGCTTCTACAAATACATCAGCAGCAAGAGGAAGACTAGGGAAAATGTTAGTCCGCTGCTGAATGGGGAGGGTACTGTGATGACAGAGGACGCAGAGAAGGCAGAGTTACTAAATGCCGCCTTTGCTTCTGTCTTTAAATCTAAGGCTAATTCCCATGAACTACAGAGCCTGGAGACAAGAGAGAGAACCAGGAGAGTGATTTTCCCCTTGTTGAAGAAGATTGGATTAGAGATTATTTAGGCATACTAGACACCCACAAAACTATGGGTCCTGATGGGATGCACCTGCGAGTGCTGAGGGAATTGGTGGACGTTATTGCTCAGCCGCTCTCCATCATCTTCAAGAGGTCATGGAGAACAGGAGAGTTGCCAGAGGAGTGCAAGAAAGCCAGCATCACTCCAGCCTTCAAAAAGGGCAAGAAGGAGGACCCAGGAAACTACAGGCCGGTCAGCCTCACCTCCATTCCCGGAAAGGTGATGGAGCAGCTCATCCTGGAGACCATCTCTAGGCATGTGAAGAAAAAGAAGGTGATCAGAAGTAGTCGGCATGGATTCACCAAGGGGAAGTCATGTTTAACCAACCTGTTAGCCTTCTACGATGAGGCGACTGGCTGGATAGATGATGGGAGAGCCGTGAATGTTGTCTACCTTGACTTCAGCAAGGGTTTTGACACCATCTCCCATAACATCCTCATGGGGAAGCTCAGGAAGTGTGGGTTAGATGAGTGGACCGTGGGACGGATTGAGAGCTGGCTGGATGGCAGAGCCCAGAGGGTGGTGATAAATGGGGCTGAGTCTAGTTGGAAGCTTGTGGCCAGTGGTGTCCCCCAGGGGTCAGTACTGGGCCCAGGGCTGTTCAATGTGTTCATCAATGACTTGCATGAGGGCACAGAGGGCACCCTCAGCAAGTTTGCAGATGATACAAAACTGGGTGGAGTGGACAACACTCCCAAGGGCTGTGCTACCATTCAGAGGAGGCAGGATGGAGAGTTGGGCAGAGAGGAACCTCATGAGGTTCAACAAGGACAAGTGCAGAGTCCTGCACCTGGGGAGGAATAACCCCAGGCACCAGTACAGATTAGGGGTTGACCTGCTGGAAAGCAGCTCTGTGGAGAGGAATTTGGGAGTCCTGGTGGACAACAGGTTAACCATGAGGCAGCAATGTGCCCTCGTGGCCAAGAAGGCCAATGGGATCCTGGCCTGCATCAGGAGGAGTGTTGCCAGCAGGTCGAGGGAGGGGATCCTGCCCCTCTGCTCAGCTCTGGTGAGGCTGCACCTGGAGTATTGGGAGCAGTTCTGGGCTCCCCAGGACAGGAGGGAGGTGGAGCTTCTAGAGAGGGTTCAGCATAGAGCGACAAAGATGATTAAGGGAATGGAACTTCTATCTTATGTCGAAAGACTGAGCGAGCTAGGCTTGTTTAGCCTGGAGAAGAGAAGATTGAGAGGGAATCTTAGCAATACATATAAGTACCTGAGGGGATGTAAATAGGATGGGGCCGAACTCTTCTCGGTGGTGGCCAGTGACAGGACAAGAGGTAATGGGTACAAGTTGAAACGCAGGCAGTTCCATCTCCGTGAGAGGAAGAACTTCTTTGCTGTGAGAGTGACAGAACCCTGGAACAGGCTGCCCAGAGAGCTTGTGGATTCTCCTTCTCTAGAGATCTTCAAAACCTGCCTGGATGCCACCCTGTGCCACGTGCTGTAGGCGTCCCTGCTTGAGCTGGGCAGGGCTTGACTAGATGATCTCTAGAGGTCCTTTACAACTTCAACCATTCTGTGATTCTGTGAACTCTACATCTCACACTGAAGCAGCTATACTGAGACCGTGCCCCTTCAAAATTACCTCTATGCAGTGTCAAGCTCAACCAGCATTTCCTAAGAGCATCAGAAAAATTTAACCATTACTAAGTAACTTAGCAGTAAACAAGTTACAATCGTGTTGAATAACAGAGCTGAACAGACCCTTTTTTTGTAATGATCTTCATGTTAACCCAGTTAAAAAACTTTAAGAACTGACAAATTGCATTACAAGTCACACATACATGAACCAGCTATTTACTTGTAGAAAACAGCAGCTAATTCCCACAGTCTTTCGGTATAGGTAAGAACATTTCTTTGTCTTTGGGCTTAAGGTATCAATACACCAACCAACACCTTCACATCACTAGCTTATCTCTCAGTTACATTTGACGTAGTTTATTGTGGGGTGTCACGGAACGAGTGGTGGTGGGGGGTGAGTGACACAATGCACTTCACTCGTGGGAAAGAAATAGGAATAGGTTTTATTGGTAATGACAATGGTTTCACGAAATTCTATGGCAAGGTCACTTATTAGTTACTGCATGGAGGTTGAAGATATACACAGAATTATCAAGGACACCCTCCCGTTGGGTCACGAGGTTCAGACTGGACCCCCTTGCTTTCCAAACTCCTCCTGAGAGGAGTCTGGGTGCGGCTGAATCCAGTCCTAGTCCCAGACCTGGTCAACGGTTTATGTCTAAGGGATTTGTGCACAAAGTAAGGTTTACAAATTCAGAAAGAGAAAGGCGCGCTATAGTCACTTACCACGAATCTGTAGTGGGAAGGATCTCTTAACCTCGAGGAGTATCCTTGAGAGGCGTCCCTGCTCAAGGGGAGATCCCGGCATGCAGCCCGCTGCCATGCAAGGAGAGCTCAATGGGCTCTTGGGCTGTCTCCGTATTTATGGGATAAGATGATTGACTGATAGTCATTCTTTCAATTCAGAAATGACTGTTGGGTGTGCTCACAGTTAGCCTTATCTCCCCATCAGGATAGGGCCATCAGGACTGTTATTGATGGTTGATGTCTGGGTGCGGGAAGAAATCAGGGAGGCAACTACCAGGAATGTGGTAGTTAGCACCTGAACAGGACTACGTGTGAGAAGTCAGGATGAGCTGGGGAAGGAGCATATCCATCACATGGGGGAATTCATTGGGAATGTGAAAAAGAAATAGACTGGTGGAGCTGCGTTCTGCAGTCTTCCCAGGAAAGCCACTCAGAGAAACCCCCGCTTCAGTCTGTAAATCCAGTACCCTCTTGCCATAGGGCAGAGGGGGCAGAATTAACAGTATCGAGGGACGATCAACAATGGAAACAGGTCCCTACTGGAGGGGGCAGGAGAACCCTTCCACAGCCCACCTCACCTCCACCTGTGACCACATCCAACAGGTACGAGGCCCTGGAACTTGGGGATCAGATAGAGGAGGTCATGAACCAAGGCCCATCTAGGGGGCTGTCTACAGAGAGGCAGTCAGGTCCACTCTGTGAGGCTGCTCCCCCAAAGGAGAAAAGGAGCACCCAGAAGAAGCGGCAGGTGATCGTTGTGGGTGACTCCATGTTACAGGGCACGGAGGCACCGATATGTAGACCGGACCCCTCATCCAGAGAGGTCTGCTGCTTGCCAGGGGCCCGAATAAAGGATGTTACAGAAAGGCTCCCAAGGCTTGTTCAGGAGTCTGACTATTACCCCCTGGTACTGTTTCACTTGGGCACAAATGATGCCATGGGGAAAATGAGGGATATCAAGCGAGACTTCAGAGCCCTAGGGATGGCTGTCAAAGGTATGGGAGCCCAGGTAGCGTTCTCCTCTATCCTACCAACGAGGGGAATGGACTCAAGGAGGAGAAGGCAGATATCGCAGAATAACAACTGGCTGCGCCGCTGGGCTTGGCAACAGGGTTTTGGCTTCTATGACCATGGGACTCTGTTTGATGACCACCAGCTAGTGGGGAATGATGGGATCCACCTCAGCAAGAGGGGCACACATCTCTTTGCCAAAAGGCTGGCCAACCTGGTTAGGAGGGCTTTAAACTAGGCAAGAAGGGGGAAGGGGAGTGTCACACAGACAGGGCAATCAGTACCACGCAGCCTAGGTCAGATGGCATCCAGCGGGAGTATGCTAGTGGGGAAGTGAGGATAGGAAATGATCACAGAGGGTCCTCTTTCATCCCTCCTGGGAAACCTGCAGGCTCGGTTACTTCCCTGAAATGCCTGCACGCCAATGCACAAAGCATGGGGAATAAGCAGGACAAACTGGAGATCTGTGTGTGGTCCCAGCAGCATGATCTCATTGGAATCACAGAGACATGGTGGGATAGCTCACATGACTGGAGCGCTGTCATGGAAGGCTATGTGCTCTTTAGGAAGGACAGGCTGGGAAGGCAAGGTGGTGGAGTTGCTCTTTATGTGAGAGAGCAACTGGAATGCATGGAGCTCAACCTGGGGGTGGATGATGAGCGAGTTGAGAGCTTGTGGGTAAGGGTTAAAGGGCAGGCTAATGTGGGAGACACTGTGGTGGGTGTCTGCTACAGGCCACCTGACCAGGACGAGGAGGTTGATGAGGCCTTCTATAGTCAGCTGGATATTGCCTCACGGTCACAGGCCCTGGTTCTCATGGGGGACTTCAATTACCCTGACATCAACTGGAAGGACAACACAGCCAGGCACACACAGTCCTGGAGGTTCCTGCAGAGCGTCGACGATAACTTTTTGACGCAGGTTGTGGAGGAGCCAACGAGGAGAGGTGGGCTACTGGACCTCGTGCTATCAAATAGAGAGGGACTTGTAGGAGATGTGAAGGTGGGGGGTAGCCTCGGCTGCAGTGACCATGAGTTGGTGGAGGTCAGGATCCAACGAGGAGGTGGCAGGACTGTAAGTAGCCTTGCAATGATGGACTCCAGGAGGGCAAACTTTCGCCTCTTCAGAGACCTCCTCAGAAGAATCCCATGGGCTAGAGCTCTAGAAGGAAGGGGGTCCTAAGAGAGCTGGTTAGTTTTCAAGCAGCACTTCCTCCATGCCCAGCAACAGTGCATCCCTGTGTGTAAGAAGTCAGGCAGAGGGGGCAGGAGACCTGCGTGGATGAGCAAGAAGCTTGTGGAAATGCTCAAGCAGAAGGCGGCAGTATATAGAATGTGGAAAAAAGGACAGGCCCCCTGGGAGAAATACAGGAACGTAGTCAGGGAATGCAGAGATGCGACAAGGAAAGCTAAGGCGCGGTTGGAATGCAATCTGGCAAGAGACATTAAAAATAACAAGAAAAACTTCTTCAAATATATTAACAGCAAAAGGAAGATCAGGGAAAACATGGGTCCGCTGGTGAACAGGATGGGCACCCTGGTTGCGAATAACACAGAAAAAGCAGAGTTGCTGAATGTCTTCTTTGCTTCAGTGTTTACCAAGGGCAGCCCTTTAGAGCCCCAGGCCCTAGGGACAAGAGAAGAAGCCTGGAGAGAGGAAGACTCGCCCTGGGTAGAGGAAGATTGGGTCAGAGAGCACCTAAGGAAACTCGATACCCACAAATCCATGGGCCTTGATGGGATGCACCCCAGAGTGCTGCGTGAGCTGGCGGATGTCATAGCTAAGCCGCTCTCCATCATCTTTGAAAGATCCTGGAGAATGGGGGAGGTGCCAGAGGACTGGAAGAAGGCCAATGTCACGCCAGTCTTCAAAAAAGGCAAGAAGGAGGACCCAGGCAACTACAGGCCAGTCAACCTCACCTCCGTCCCCGGAAAAGTGATGGAACAGCTCATACTGGCCGTTGTCTCCAGGCACATGGAGGACAAGAAGGTGCTCAAGAGTAGTCAGCATGGATTCACCAAGGGGAAATCTTGCTTGACTAACCTGATAGCCTTCTATGATGAAATGACCGGCTGGATAGATGAGGGGAGAGCGGTGGATGTCGTCTATCTCGACTTCACCAAGGCTTTTGACACCGTCCCTCACAACATCCTCCTGGGCAAGCTCCGGCAGTGTGGGATAGATGAGTGCACAGTGAGGTGGATTAGGAACTGGCTGGATGGCAGGGCCCAGAGAGTGGTGATCAGAGGTGCAGAGTCCAGTTGGAGGCCTGTAGCTAGCGGTGTCCCCCAGGGGTCAGTGCTCGGGCCAGTCCTGTTCAATTTATTCATCAATGACCTGGATGAAGGCACAGAGTGCTCCCTCAGCAAGTTTGCTGATGATACAAAACTGGGAGGAGTAGCTGATACCCCAGAGGGCTGCGCTGCCATCCAGAGGGACCTGAACAGACTGGACAACTGGGCGGTGAAAAACCTCATGCAATTGAACAAGGCCAAGTGCAAGGTCCTGCACCTGGGGAGGAATAACTCCAGACACCAGTACAGGCTGGGGACCGACCTTCTGGAGAGCATCTCTGCGGAGAAAGACCTGGGTGTCACGGTGGAGAACAAGTTGACCATGAGGCAGCAGTGTGCCCTCGTCGCCAGGAAGGCCAATGGGATCCTGGGCTGCATTAAGAAGAGCGTCTCCAGCAGGTCGAGGGAGGTGATCCTGCCCCTCTACTCAGCCCTGGTGAGGCCACATCTGGAGTATTGTGTCCAGTTCTGGGCTCCATAGTACAAGAGGGATGTGGAGCTGCTGGAGAGAGTCCAGCGCAGGGCTACAAGGATGATCAGGGGCCTGGAACATCTGCTGTATGAGGAGAGGCTGAGGGAGCTGGGCCTGTTCAGCCTGGAGAAGAGAAGGCTGAGAGGGGATCTAATCAGTGTCTACAAGTACCTCAAGGGAGGGAGTGAGGAGGATGGTGCTGGCCTCTTTTCAGTGGTGGCCACTGACAGAACTAGAGGTAATGGCCACAAACTGAAGCACCAAAAGTTCCACATGAACTTAAGGAAAAATTTTTTAACAGTGAGGGTGACAGAGCACTGGAACAGGCTGCCCAGAGAGGTTGTGGAGTCTCCTTCTCTGGAGATCTTCCAAACCTGCTTGGACGCAGTCCTGTGCCACGTGCTCTAGGTGACCCTGTGTGTGCAGGGGGGTTGGACTAGATGACCTCTAGAGGTCCCTTCCAACCTTAACGCTTCTATGATTCTATGATTCTATGATTTGCTTTATGGGCTAACATTAACAGCAGGAGACATAACAGAACTAACATTAAATAGCTGTTAGCAGCAAACACTTTTATGAATATGACTGTGGAAGAATTGTTTGAAAGCAGGAACTGAGAGGAAAACTAGTGCCTAACCAAAGTTTTGGCATTACAAAACCTTTTTTGGGGTGTTACACAGTTGCCACTTCCAGGATGGTTGGTATGCAAGGACTCTGCTCCTCCACAGTTCCCTAGGCAACACAATCTGCCTTCCACGCAGCTGCGAAGGGGAGTAGTGGAGCCTGGAGCGGAGTGAAGACACCGCGGCCAAACTCTGTTGCACTCCCTGTGCTGGGCCACTGATAAGCCGCACAGTAGCTGTCTAATGGGAAATATATGATAACATGTCCAGTGCTGAGCCAGCAAGGGTGGCAAATCACTCCTTTCAGATGAACTTTGCTTGAACTTTGCTCATTATAATGTCAAAAACACACCTCCATCCCAAAAGTTACCTGCCTCTTAGGTACGACCAATCCTCACCGAGCATGCGCTCTAGATTTTCGACTGACTGTACCTTTTAAAGAAAGTGCTTCAATAATGAGTTTGGTGATAAATCGTTATCAGATTCCTAGACTCAGTTTGTTAAGTGTAATGAAGAGGTGCAACTAAGTTTGTCAAAGCTAATTTGACTAATCAAGGCATCATTTAAATTTATGGGAAATCCCCCAGTCATATTTAACTTGTATACAGCTCCTCTGTAATAGTGACCAGAATCCATCAGATGTCTCCTAATAGCAGTCATGACAGAGTTAACAAACAAACAAAAAAAATTAGCGGTATGGTACCCTCAGCTTACATACAATTTGCTACTTGGACAAACTTATGTCCTCCAGAAATGAACAAATGGAAGAAAGCTTATAAGACAGACACTTCCAGGAAGGGTGTTTTTTTTTTCTTTTTTTTCCTCCAGCTTTTATGTTATTGAATAGATTTATTTATTTATTTAATAGATTTAATTCTATAATATGCTTCATGCCTCACTGTAGATTTGATCACATTTCGCAAATGACATTAAACAAATGTCTCAATACTATTTTTATAGTTGGAGAACAATTCCTCAACTTGTTCTCCTAGGACCTGTCCTCCCCATCATATAACACGGAATTAAACATTTTACTTGCAACTCACGTGTCAATAATATAAGAATATGATTTGTATAACACTAATGAAATTCTAGTAAGAAATCCAAATTGACTAGCACAAAAAAAAAAAAAAAACCAACAACAACAAATAAGACATCTCTGGGATCAAGATCTCTAGCATATAAACCTAACACTAAAAAGATTTGCTTAAGTTACCAGGTATCACGCTAACTCTTCCCCAGTAGGCAGTAAGTTACAGCAGCAAGTGCTGATTAACATTATCTCATCACCACAAACTAGGACTCCTTCTAGAGATATAAAAGAGTTAGTGTGTACAACTGCCTACTGGGGTAAGAAAGACAAAATGAGAACATGATTAAGAATTCTTGTTTACTGCAACACCTCCATAGGACACGATCTGATTTCTTGTCACTACTCTATGACTAATGATTTGTCATTACAATGAACACTCTGATACCTAGACAAAAAAAAAGGTCACAGTAAAAGAATAATAATAAAAATGCAGAAAGTCACCTAGAACATGCACCAAGCTTCTCTTCTCTCCTTCCTGTTTCTAAAGCAATTTGGATTGCTTGGGCAAGAGAAACCATGTCAGACCATTCAAAACACATCTGTATTTTCCATATTATGGCAAGCCACTAGCTTTGCTGTGACTGCTACACTGCAAGGCACCGCAGAGCTTGACATGCCCAGGTCAGATTCACTATCAGGCTTCAAAATAATTGATTTTGTCTTGTAATATGATAGTGCAAGTAAATTCTCAATAAATTACTGGTGAAAACAATCTCTCAATCAGAGATAATGTATGATATAGCTGCAACATTTCTGGAAAACAAACTGCATGTAACAAACTTTACAGAACAACAGTTCTACACTCAGCTAGTGTACAGAAGGATTACAATACTTTATAGACCATAATACTACAGGTTTCTAGTTTCTGATACATATACATCTATATCTTAAGATAAGTATAGAGAAACTTGACCAGGAAGTTTCTTGAATACAGCATAACTGATTCTTTGCTGTAGAAAAGAGACCATCCTTTCCCAATACAGAAAGCACATAGAAAATATTATCCACCAGCAGAATAGTCTTAGTTATCCAGACATAGATTCTAGTGTCTAACCCAAGCTAATGTGAGAAACTAAATTCAATAGAACAATGATGCAAATATTTACACACAGTTAAATTTATGCATACAGTAACATTTGCACACAGAGAATGATCTCATTGCTTATTTGAACTGCCACTTAGATCATTACTGATTCGAAGCATTTGCAGGACCACTTTCTAGAATATCATCTTTAATATTCCCTTTCCTGCGGGTGCTGAGGGAACTGGTGGGCGCAACCCTGTGCAACTTGCTCTAGATGTCCCTGCTTGACTAGATGATCTCTAGATGTCCCTTGCAACCTCAACTATTCTGTGATTCTGTAATCTACTTGGGGACGAGGTGTAATTTCCCCCTTCAGTGGCAACCTCATCTCTGATCAGCCTAAGCCAACAATGAAATCATTCTAATAGTTCCTTGAACACATGCCTTGCTTTTACATCCTTGGTGATCCTTTGTGTAACTTCCATCAGTATTATGTCTGTCAAAATGTATTTCTGGCAAACACCTCAACATCCTCGTCTGGTTAAACTAACTCAGAACACAACTGTTACGTACTTATTGCATGAGGTATCTGCATTTAGCATTAGGAAGGTTTTGAGTCTGTCCTTATGTCTGACCTAGGGCACTGGTCTGCATACCTGAGGTCAAAACCAGCAAACTCCTTGCTTGTACTGTGGAGCAAGCAGTCTGCGGACACATGCTTTGGACCCTGAGCTGTACTCCGTGTTGCAGTTCTAATGGCTGCAGCGACCTGGTTCAGGGACGGCACGGCGACCACCCCCAAACCACTCGGGCTATCAGCTAGTTGACAGCAATGTGGTGGACGGCAAATGGCCTTTATTGATGGGAAACAAGGTGTTATATATCTAGGTTTACAACGTCACATCCGTCTGCTTACACCATAGACTAAACACTATTGGCTACTAGGGGCCCTATCTTTCCGTACAGCACGATATCTTCCGGCCGCCGTTCCCTAACTATCTGCAACAACTTCCCCCCTCCCTATGCATAACAAAACTAGCTAAAATACAACTATCTTATTCTTATTACTATCTTATTCTATTCTTATAGTTATACCAATCTTAAAATTACATATCATAAACTTGACATAAAACATAAGGCACAAAGAAGAAGGCGCGTAGAAGGTAGGGGATGACAGGTAATACCAGGGTGTAGGAATAGGGTGTACCTTGGGATAACTTGGGGGTAATACTGAGTGGATATATTCTTAAAGCAGTTGTTGGTGTTCTACTAACATGATGTTAACCTTCTCTAGCTGATTCTTGACAAACGGCATGAGCTTATTCAATATACAGGGTCCAAAGATTAGCGTCATCATGATCATTGTGATCAGCCCTGTCAAGGTGGATATCAGGGTGGTTAGCCACGGCGAACCGGTGAACAAATTTTTGTACCGGCTGCGTTTGGAACAGGGTTCAATGGGTGCTAGTTGGCAAGGCATGGCACTGAAAACTGGTGGCCCTGTAGTTATTTTTGTACTAATTGCTTGAGATTGTTCGATCTGTTCAAGTACCCCATTTAAAGGGCTGGTGTGACTCTACCTGTCCTATAGTGACAAGCTGCAAAATTAAGATAACGCAAAGGCATCGCGGCCCCCTCTTGCGGAGGCTGTTTTGTTGTTTTCTGGATTCGGTCAGCGTGGAACTCGCAGGCTCGGGCGGGACGCTTGTCACCGGGGTGTACGGGTTACGGGGGTGTCCGATGATCCGGTCCTGTGAACAGAAACTCACAATTTTCATTAGTTTTATTTTAAAGGTAACAGCCTCCTGAATTGGGGTCAGATGCTCTTCCTTTGCAACATGCTTAATCATGAATGCTCCCGCCGGTTTTTCTTTAATTCGGATGTTTACCTTCTTTTTCTCCTTCCTTAAGTTTGAATCGGTTGTGAGCCACTCGTCCTGACTAGTGGCTGATCCGGAGTCGGAACTCGACTGACTGGTCACTTCCGGGCTCCGGTACTTTTTCGTTGGGCTTCGGCGTTTTTTGAAATGTCCGCTCTCATCGGTTCTCCGCCCCTCCCTCGGGCTCGCTCCAGGTCCCTCACTCGGACTTGCTCTCGACCCCTCCCTCGGGTCTTCTCTTTGTCCCTCACTCGGACTTGCTCTCGACCCCTCACTCGGGTCTTCTCTTTGTCCCTCACTCGGACTTCTTCTCGACCCCTCCCTCGGGTCTTCTCTCCGCCCCTCACTCGGACTTGCTCTCGACCCCTCCCTCGGGTCTTCTCTTCGCCCCTCACTCGGACTTCTTCTCGACCCCTCCCTCGGGTCTTCTCTCCGCCTCTCCCTCGGACTTCCTCTCGGCCCCTCCCTCGGGCCGCCCTCAGGTGTCCGGTCACTCCCATTGGTTTCCGGTTCCGGCGCCTCACTCGCGCCGGGGGCACCCTCGCCCCGCCCTTCCCCTTGTGGCTCGGCGCCATTTTGAGGGGCATAGGGTGGCGGCCTGGCCCAGACGTCATTATGCTCTGACTTCTTTTCAATGTTCCTGGCTTCCTCGGCTAGCTCGCTCCAAACAGATTTCGGCTGTTTCTGCTCCTCTGTAAGCGGGGCGGGGCTCGGGGATGGAGGGGATGTTTCACCCTCTTGCTGACCTTTAGGCTCAGCAGAATTGCCATCATCTGGGGGGTCCAAAGTCTGCGCAGTTGTCCCGATTCCCACTTTGGACGTGGCCAATAAACAGTCTTTTACTGCTACCCAAGTCTCCTGCTCTTTCATAGCTTTCTGTAGGGCTTGTACAACTTTTCCCCAAGCCTTAAGGTTTTTCCCACAACCTGAGAACATTGTCTCCTCAGCTAATGCCATAGTACATTTGTCCCACAGTTCAGGGTGGAGAATATCCACCGGCTGGTCTATAGCCTTAATTTTCAAAAGCCTTGTAACTGCAAGAGTAAAATCTTGCAGTTTCTGTAAGGCTTGTACAACTTTTCCCCAAGCCTTAAGGTTTTTCCCACAACCTGAGAACATTGTCTCCTCAGCTAATGCCATAGTACATTTGTCCCACAGTTCAGGGTGGAGAATATCCACCGGCTGGTCTATAGCCTTAATTTTCAAAAGCCTTGTAACTGCAAGAGTAAAATCTTTTGGCTTACAATCAATCCCCCAGTACTTATGTAATTGCGATACGACCTTTATGAGGGCTTCCATCCTCCTTGTTGATTCGGTAGTGTCCCCTTCGCCGGGGTGGTCCACTTGCTCTGGCTGCTGCTCACGCTGCTCGCTCATCCAGGCGATGACGTTCCCGGGTTTCGGCACCACTTGTTGCAGTTCTAATGGCTGCAGCGACCTGGTTCAGGGACGGCACGGCGACCACCCCCAAACCACTCGGGCTATCAGCTAGTTGACAGCAATGTGGTGGACGGCAAATGGCCTTTATTGATGGGAAACAAGGTGTTATATATCTAGGTTTACAACGTCACATCCGTCTGCTTACACCATAGACTAAACACTATTGGCTACTAGGGGCCCTATCTTTCCGTACAGCACGATATCTTCCGGCCGCCGTTCCCTAACTATCTGCAACAACTCCGCACTCAGAAGTGCACCTACACAGTTTCAGGGCTTCATGATTTATTATTTTGTGATCACTTCAAAGTCGCATCTGGTGACTCTAGACATTCAACAATTACCTAAAAATACATATGTAAATGCATACAGGACATGTACCATCATCGAAACATTTTATTAACCATATATCCATAACTTCCAGAGCTGCTTCTAGTACAAGCTAAATGTAAATGTGTTGTGTGGCTGTTCTTTATTTCTATGTCATCAAAGGGTGCAACCTCAAACAGCACATCCGACACCTATTAAAGTGATTTATAAACTTCCAGCATGAGCTTGTTCATATAATCACTGTTATCCTGTTGTGGGCATCAGAATCTGGCTGTTACTTGGTAACTAGCAAATGTTCCCTAACTTTTTTTTTTTTTTTTTTTTTTTGACTAGTGCATGTCTGCTGAATGGTTATTGTTCAGAAAATATTTACCATGTAAATTATTCATTTTGAAGCATAGTGAGCATAGTGAGGATGTATGTGTAATTCATTGGAGTACTGCAATACTGTACTACATCTGACTGATTCAACTTTAATGAGTGATTTCTAACAAGGATTCCTGCTGTGAATTGCAGAACAATTAGAACAGTATTGGGTCCCCACAGGCCTATTCTTCACTTCACAGATCTGCTATTCCAGATATTAAGCCCTAGAAATGCTACTGCTTCACTATGAAAAAAAAAAGAAAAAAAGAAAAAAAAAACCCCGCCAACTTGAAAATAACCTTATCAACCCTAACTAATATACGACAAGATGAAAATACTGCTCTAGGCAAGAGATTTTATGGATAGGATGCATTTCTGTCAAATACATACCAATCACATCCATAGGTACCTGACTCACACTTAATAATATACTTGTCTCCTTGTTTAAGGGAAAAGGGCACTAGCACTGAGATTGCAAGAGAGGAACAAACAGAGGGTATCATTCAATGGACAACAGGGATATGACTTCAAGCACCGAAGACTAGTAAGAAGTATGAGGGGAGCATTTCTCCCTCAGCAATATTGTTATATCCATCTCAGTTACACAGTATGAGAGAGGACTTGGCCTCCAAAACCTCCAAGTCCCAGACCTTTGCTTTCCCACTCCAGCTTCTTTCAGGCCTCAGATATGCTGAAGGGTCGGGGGAAGGCCATGTACAGCAGCAAATGCAGATGTTTTCTGCAGGCAAGATCACAGGCAAGTCACAGAGGATATACTGAAGTGTAGGCGTTTTAAATAAGCAGCCATACCCCATCCCCTCTGAGGGCCAAGCTCTTTACTCTTTTAAAAAGGAGATTCTTCCTCTTAAGGAAACTGTGCAAGGACACAATAATTTTTTTTTTTCCTCTCAGTTCCCTTTTACAGGCTTCTTTGGCCACCTGTGTTGCATCTTCTAGTTTCGCTTAAAAAATGTCTTCTTACACTTTGTGATTATTTGTATGGCTGCTGATCACTCATATTCACTTCTTCCATGGACCTACTTCCACCTCACCCCTCTGCCCTCAGACTGTGCAACCTACTCTGGTGAATACCAATGTAACCTGTTTTTATTCTGCACAGCCACTGTATAAAGTGCATCATCATCACCTTGCTATTTGTATGCTGCGAATGCAAATGCACTGCAACTATGCTGCTAAGTTTAATAGTGGACCTGTTCCTGCAGCTAATAGCAGAAGACAAAGCCGCAGAGTTGCTCTGAAATGCGTGTAGCTGGGGTACCACCAACAGAGCGCAACAACATGACTGTGGCTCTGTGAACAGCAGTCTGCTTCCCCTGCCTTTGGGAACAATAACCTGGTCCAGTCCTTTTTGCTGGTGGAGGCTATTTTCTACTCTCTACTGCTGTTAATGTGTGTGCCAGTGCATTACGGAGGCAGAGCCAGTATTCCTCCCACCTCTCGCAACCCTGGAGTCCCACTCAGCCAGGCATCCAGCAGCTCCAGGGCATCTCACCTCTCCTCCTTTCTGCATCCAGACAGCATGGGCAAGTTTCGTTACACTCCCTTATGCCCCTGTGTGGACGCACAGAAAGACAATCCAGTCTCTGACAGCAATACCTAGATCCCACTGATGCTATATACTTTTTAAGGCAGTATGTGCAAAAGAATCAAGAAGGGAGGAAGGGAGGGGAGTTATTAGTATGAAAGCAATTTTATGTTTGCAGGGAAAGTATTTTGACTGTAAGAACTTCAAAGCAGGACAAGAGTGATAAGAAACAGATCTCAATCAGTGATTAATTTCCTGTTTTCTATTCAAAACAGTCCTGTATCAGAACCAATGCAGTATTTTTACACTAACGTGGCCAGAGAGATTTTGTCTTAAACACCTCTTGCTACAAGCAGAAAATGAAGAAATAACACCACACCATATATTGTTTTCTATGTAAGATTTTAAGACGTGCTTTTTTTTTCCCGTTCTAATGGTTAAACTGTCAGTATAAATTCCCACTATCCACTACCATGATTATTGAAACATCTTTCCCTTGGGCTCCGCAGTGCCATTTAATCTATAACACAGGTACTAAAGCTGCTCTCCTGGGCTATCAACCTGACCATGTCAGTCTGTTCCTGGTTTCCTCCTTCACAACATCTAGTTCAGTGCTGGTGTTATACCCTCCAGGTCAAGTATGAGCCAACTCCTCTTGAGGAATTCAGCTTCTTATTTCAGCTCACCCTCTGTGCTGCTGGGGTGCAAACCTCATGCTACAGTTTTTCTGTTGCTGCCCTCGCTTTCTGTCAAACCACCTCTGACACATATGCTGTTTGGTAAAACCAGGGATTTTTTTTTTCTTTTTTCCTTTCAGGAAATCTCTCCTGAATTCCCATTGCTACTCAGCACCTGAAATTTCTGGTTGTATGTTTTGGTAAACAAAATACACGTGTATTTCCTAAAGCCAAATTTCTCTTCTTTCTGTTGTTGGGCTGAGCAGCCAGACAAAATCTTTGTTGTACTCTGCTCCATTTCTCCCTTTTTCCCTTGTTTTGAACTAATTAATAACCTCTGGAAAGCAGGGGTCAAATCTTCTATTTATGTTCTAAGGCCTCTTCCCCCCAGCATATGCTTTTCTACTGTTAAAAATGGCAAATAATCATAATTGCTATTCGTTTATGTAGCAGCTCTTGGTTTTACGAAGTTTTACTTGAACCATTAAATCGATCTTTCTGGAGACCAAGTAGTCAAATGTAACTGAATAATGAAATTCAATAGACTAGAATTATTGAGAACTTCCATGCTATTTCTTTTTACTTTTTTTTCCCATTTAATACCTTCAGCTCTAATCTCAGTACATGGTCTGCTAAATTGAAACTAGAATAAAAATTCTCCATTGCAGTACCCAATTTAACTAGTTTTTCAACTGTGATATGTGAGAATAACAGACACACACCTTCTTTTGCTTAATTTCTTGGTATTTACATTCAAAGTAGAACACAATGAATCCTTTATCAGTTTGCCTCCAGAAAAGAAAACTTGAAAGCAAAAATAAATAAACAAACAAACAAACAAATAAATAAAAGGAGTCCCTCCACCCTCCCTAAAATAGTTTCTAACCTGGAGTACTGTTGTTACCAGAGAAGAACAGAAAGGAAATCCTCAGGGAAATGAGTGCATCTAGTCCCTCTATGCTGGCTCTAAAATGCCAACATAAGAACCTGCATATTTATAGAGCATTTTCAACTTCAAAAATATACTTGCCAACACCTAATGCATCAGCAGGGCAAATTCCTGAATTGCTTGTGGCTTGCGAGCAGTTTGGCAATACCTGCTGCTAGACTTTGCAACAAGAGCAGGGTTATATAAGGTCCAGGGGTTGTTGGATAACTCAAAGTCCCTTGGCTATTTTAAGTAATATGCACCATAGCTGGAATTTTCATAAAAAGTTATGCTTTAAGGAGGCAAGACACTCCTTACTAAAAGTCGTCTTCCACTGCTGCAGCAGTAATGATGTGGTTGAGGGCTACACACCCATGGATTATAAACCTATATTTCCTTACAACTCCTTTTTACTTCCTTGTCATGAGATTGCTGGCTCATGGCAGGGCAACAAGAAACTCTGGCCTTTCTGGTTTTAATGGACCTGGCAAATCCACAAACATTTAAATGTTGTACATGCGGCTATGGCACCGAGTATGTGGCAGTGAGTGAACACAAGTGAGGTTAATTTAACCTGAGGTTAATTTAACCTGACCTGAGTAACAGGACAAGGGTAATTGGTATACATTGAAACACAGGAAGTTTCATCTCCATATGAGGAAGAACTTCTTTACTGTGGGGGTGACAGAGCACTGGAACAGGCTGCCCCGATAGGTTGTGGAGTCTCCTTCTCTGGAGATCTTCAAAACCCGCCTGGATGCCACCCTGTGCCACATGCTCTAGGTGTCCGTGCTGGAGCAGGGAGGTTGGACTAGATTATCTCTAGAGGTCCCTTCCAACCTCAACCATTCTGTGATTCTGTGGTGTGCTTCCAGCGATTCAAGGGGGATCAAGTTCCCACATATTTAACTTGGTGGATATCAACAGTCCGTCCAAATGATTCCTAACTGCTTTTTTGTTTTGTTTTGTTTTCTCCAAGGGTAGGATAGTCAGAATCCATTTGCTGGATAAGGATTAAATAATCCAGGTTAATGCAACATTAACAGTTAGCACTTTGCAACATCTGTGAAAATGTCTCTAGCACAGACTTCCTGAAGGGCATGTGTAGGAGAAGTCAAATGCACAATGTTCATATGTAAAATATTAAGAAAAAAAAATCTAGTGGCTCTCACAGTTCTCATCTTAATTACCTGGTAGGAAGACTTCCTGCATAGAGATCAACAGTCTATTATTACAGAGGGCAGTACGCCCACCGAACTAAATGCAATACAATTTTTTTTTTGTATTAACTCTCCTTTTCTCCTAATCATCTGGTGGAGGATGATGGAGGTACAACAACTTCCTTTTCTTTCAGTTCCTGCTGCCTTCAGTGTGGTTGGGCACATTGCTTCTGAATGACTTTAACATACAAATAATCTAGCTGGTACAAGTGATTATTTTCCCAGGAGCCACCTGAGCCCTCATTCCTACTCATTCCAACGTGCACTAACTACTGCATATGTTTTAGAATTGTGGCAGGTATGACTTTAAATGTCCTAAGAAATAGGGTGTCTTCTTTCTTGGAAGCAGTAGTTCCCTACCTAAGAGAATATACTGTGCAGACTCCAACTGACTCCAGTGGGAGAGAGTCACGCTCCATGGTTTTTATTTTTTAATATCTATCTATCTATCTATCTATCTATCTATCTATCTATCTATCTATCTATCTATATCCAGCCTGTGTTTTTTTCCTGCTTGGATGTCAACCTCTTAGCCCCGCTTACAGCCTGTGAATCCATTCTACTATTATCTTTCCTTCTAGAGACAAGTGACTACTTGAAGGATAGTCACATTGTGAAAATATGCTATTTTACAAAGATCTGGCTCATTCTCTTTTCTTATGGCTCATTTTATTTCTTTATGTATATGGATACTTACTTGAGGTAATTACTACTCAGTTGATTTATAATTTCACATTTGAATGGATATAAAATATTCTCTTTCTTGAGCTGTTTTAATAAATACTTATGGTAACTTTTTGCATCTCTGTTCAGTAACCTTTAGCAATTTCCAAATACAAAACAGTCATCTAAGTAATTCATAAAATAACAACATTCTTCTTGATTCCTTTCTTCTTACTAAAACTTAGAGAGTCACATTACTTCCACAAGGGAAGTTTTTCTAGTTGCTTTTCTAGGATTCAACAGGCTTTTGATTTGAACCATGCCAGATGTTACAAGTAGTTCAGATGCTTTCATGCTTTTTCTCCTCTGTGCAATTTCAGTTTTCTCTATTTATTTTCTTTCTTTGACATGGAGTAGAGGAAGTTGCACTTAGGACAAATCATCAAGAGGTCAACTGACTGAGCTTCTGTGATGATTTGAGTTACTGTATATTTGAACAACTGACTTAGGTAGCTACTTCATCTATTAGAAAATTCAGTTTTAAATAAATGAAACCATACAAAAATAAGATGATAAAATCTGCAGTAAGCTTTACTGGATCTCTTGATTATAGAAACAAGGTATTGTGTGCTTTGTTCTATGTTTTTTTTTTTTCAATCTTTTTATTTCTTGACGATTTGGGGTCTTCTGTGTTAAAATTCCTTGTAGGTAACGGCTCCGGAGCGGTCGCTCGCGGCGTGAGACCCTTCTGAGAGGAGCTAAATCGGCGGCCAGAAGCTGCGTAGTGAAGAGCAAGCCCCAGAGTAGGGAGAGCGAGGCACCCCTAGCCCCAGGCGGCTCTGACGCAGCGGGGCGGAGTCAGCAGGGTAGACGACCCAAGCCCCGCGCCTACAAGAGCTGCCCCTAGGGAGCGCGAGCGATCAGGAGCGCGGCGAGCATAGCGGGCAAACAGCGCGGCACGGTAATTCGCGCAGCAGCAAGATCCCCGGAGTACCCGCTATGGCAATTACTTGTCAGAGGGCCGCGTCAGTACTCACTAAGAAGGAGATGGGCACCCAAACTGAACAACCGATAAAGCATGAGGCTGTCCGGGTGTCAGGCTGCAAGGAGTGCCATAGCCTGACACTCCCTTTAGACAGCCTAGGGGAGAGCAGGTGTGTGAGGTGTGAGCAGGTAGAAGATCTGCTCAGCACGGTAGTTGAGCTAAAAGAGGAGGTCAAAAGGCTAAGAAGTATCTGTAAGTCAGAGAGGGAGAAACAGGGGCAGGCACCAAGAAGTGCACCGTAACAAATGACTACAGACTCCATCCCTCAGCTAACACAAGGGGGAAGAAAGCAGCACTGCAATGTATGGATAAAAGTCCAGGCTCACAGTGGAAAGAAAAAACCTTCTCCCATCTTACCCAATCAGGTACCCCTAGCCAATAGATACGAGGCCCTGGAAGAGGAAAGGTAATCAGTAGATAGGGTAGGCGAGAATCCCTCTCCTCCAGAAAGAGTAACACAATCAGAAAGACATACATTGCATATTGTTACCACAGGTATGAGGGAGAAAAGGTGGGTTATAGTTGTGGGCAATTCCTCAATTCAGGGCATGAAGGGTCCGATATGTAGATGCGACCCTCCTCCAAGAGAGGTCTGCTGCTTTCCTGGGGTCCAGGTTAAGGATGTCACCTGGAAACTTCCCAGCCTGGTTAGACCCACTGACTATTATCCATTGATGGTCCTACATGTGGGAGGAGAAGAAGCAGCAATGCGCAGCCGGAGGGCGATCAAAAGAGACTTTAGGGAATTGGGGCAGGCAATTAGGAACTCAGGAGCGCAGGTCATATTCTCTTCCATTCTTCCCAGTGCTGGCAGCAATATAGAAAGAAATAGGAGGATATGGTCCATGGCTCGGTGGCTGGTGTCATTGCCACAACTTTGGTTTCTTTGGTAACAGGAAGCCTTATGTAACAGCAGGCATGATGGAATCTGATGGGATCCATCATTCTCAAAGGGGGAAGAGTTGGGTAATATTCAAACAGCACTTTCTTCAAGCTCAGGATCAGTACATTCCTATAAGAATGAAGTCGAGCAAAGCGGGCAGGAGACCTGCGTGGATGGGCAGGGAGCTGTTGGGTAAACTTAATGAGAAAAAGAGCATGTATGTAATGTGGCAGAAGGGCCAGACCACATGGGAAGAATATAGGAACATTGTGAGAGAATGCAGGGATGCAACGAAGAAGGCCAAGGCCTGTTTGGAATTAGAGTTAGCGAGAGATGTCAGGGGCAACAGGAAGGGCTTCTACAAATACATCAGCAGCAAGAGGAAGACTAGGGAAAATGTTAGTCCACTGCTGAATGGGAAGGATGCATTGATGACAGAGGATGCAGAGAAGGCAGAGTTACTAAATGCCTTCTTTGCTTCTGTCTTTACAGCTAAGGCCAATCCCCATGAACTACAGAGCCTGGAGACAAGAGAGGGAACCATGAGAGAGGGGGACTTTCTGCTGGTCGAGGAGGATTGGGTTAGGGATTATTTAGGCAAACTGGACACCCATAAATCTATTGGCCCAGATGGGATGCACCCAAGAGTGCTGAGGGAACTGGCCAGGGTCATTGCTCAGCCACTCTCCATCATCTTCGAGAGATCATGGAGGGTGGGGGAGGTGCCAGAGGACTGGAAGAAAGCCAACGTCACTCCAGCCTTCAAAAAAAGGCAAGAGGAAGGATCTGGGAAACTACAGGCTGAACAGCCTCACCTCCGTCCCTGGAAAGGTGATGGAGCAGCTCATCCTGGAGACCATCTCTTGGCATGTGAAGGAAAAGAAGGTGATCAGAAGTAGTCAGCATGGATTCACCAAGGGGAAGTCGTGTTTGACAAATCTGATAGCCTTCTATGATGAGGTGACTGGCTGGATGGACAATGGGAGAGCCGTGGATGTTGTCTGCCTTGACTTCAGCAAGGCTTTTGACACCGTCTCCCATAACATCCTCATGGGGAAGCTCTGGAAGTGTGGACTGGACGAGTGGACAGTGAGGTGGAGTGAGGACTGGCTGGATGGCAGAGCCCAGAGGGTGGTGATAAACGGGGCTGAGTCTAGTTGGAGGCCTATGGTCAGTGGTGTCCCCCAGGGGTCAGTACTGGGCCCAGTGCTGTTCAACTTGTTCATCAATGACTTAGACCAGGGCACAGAGGGCTCCCTCAGCAAGTTTGCGGACAATACCAAACTGGGTGTAGTGGCTGACACTCCCAAGGGCTGTGCTGCCATTCAGAGAGACCTGGACAGCTTGGAGAGTTGGGCAGAGAGAAATCTCATGAGGTTCAAGGACAAGTGCAGGGTCCTGCACCTGGGGAGGAAGAACCCCAGGCACCAGGACAGATTAGGGGTTGACCTGCTGGAAAGCAGCTCCGCAGAGAGGGATTTGGGAGTCCTGGTGGACAACAAGTTAACCATGAATCAGCAATGTGCCCTCGTGGCCAAGAAGGCCAATGGGATCCTGGCCTGCATCAGAAGTGTTGCCAGCAGGTCGAGGGAGGGGATCCTGCCCCTCTCCTCAGCTCTGGTGAGGCCACACCTGGAATATTGGGTGCAGTTCTGGGCTCCCCAGTGCAAGAAGGACATGGAGCTTCTAGAGAGGGTCTAGCGGAGAGCGACAAAGATGATTAAGGGACTGGAGCACCTATCGTATGAGGATAGACTAAGCCAGCTGGGCCTGTTTAGCCTGGAGAAGAGAAGACTGAGAGAAGATTTGATCAACATGTTCAAGTACCTGAGGGGTGATTGTAGGGAGGATGGGGCCAGGCTCTTCTGGTGGTGGCCAGTGACAGGACGAGGAGTAATGGGTGTAAGTTGAAACATAGGAAGTTTAACCTCCATGTGAAGAGGAACTTCTTTCCTGTGAGGGTGACAGAGCCCTGGCACAGGCTGCCCAGAGAGGTTGTGGAGTTTCCTTCTCTGGAGGTCTTCAAAACCCACCTGTATGCAACCCTGTGCCCCGTGCTCTAGGTGTCCCTGCTTGAGCAGGGGGGTTGGACTAGATGATCTCCAGAGGTCCCTTCCAACCTTAAACATTCTGTGATTCTGTGTGATTATGTGGAAATGATGCTGGAGTCTGCGTGCATTTTCCTTCTTCTCCTTCTTTTAAATGCTTACTGTTTCAAATAGTGAAAATGGTTTAAAATTTGTGAAAGAAATTTCAACATTCATCTTAAATCAGAACTTGAAACAACAAGTCTGTTGTAGAGAACTGCGGAAGAATTTCAAACTACATGCTGTTGTGCGTGATTCATTATTTGATATAACCGGTGCATCATAACATATTTGCCAGCTGACAAAGGCAGGTACTGTACCCTTTTTAACTCCATCCTGGGTCTTTGGTTCTTTGAATCATAAATCCCCCAAATTTTGCCTTTTTTAATGCAATAGCTAAAGCAAAGCTGTAGTGAGGAGCATAGGTCTTCCTGCCTGAAGCTTTTCTTCATGGCTTCTTCTCTAAGTACACAATAGAGACTCTGCAAGATGAACCTCACTATTCCTGGAGTTATCATCCTTTTCTTTCATTTGTTTGTTTGGTTGGTTTTTTGTTCGTTTTTTTTCACCAAGGTATAGTATTAATCCTATATTAAATTGCCATGCTTCATTGCACTTCATACACTTATAACCTAGAATACATCTGAGATTCTAATACAATCCTCCTCATCATGGTATCTAAGAATTTTAGAATTACATTACAGGGGAAATTCTCGTCCTTTCTCCATAAGAAATCAAGATAGAGAAGGAAATCTCCCTAAGTCATTGCAGCTGAGTATTTATTTATCTAAGTGCCACTGAATGCAATTGAAATAAAGCAATGACTTGGGCAAAATTATACAGGAAATTTGGTACAAAACAGATAACTGAATCTTCATCTTTTTGCTCACAGGAGTTACTTTCTTGGTCATGTTGCAGTCTTAATTATGACTGCACTGAAACAAAATACAAATCAAATTCATTTTTTTTTTGCCTTTATTATTTCTCTATTCTCTTTTCTATACCTCTTCAGTCCATATATATTCATTCTGCCTTTCACCTTTAGTTGCACTACAGACTAGAATTAAACAATGAAAAACTGAGATTTAGAGTGGAAAATTGTTTAAAGGATCCCTTGGAATATCAACATTTTTCCTTCACTAGAGCAAAAGCTGTAATTAATCTTTTTTATTTTCTTTGTTCTTCCTTCTCTGAATTTTAATGCCCTCATCTTCATTTTTATGCTCAGTTATTTTTCATTTCATTTATTGGTTTGAGAGGACCTAAACCCTCACCTCTTACACCCCTCCTCCCCCCACCCCAGCTCGTACTGAACAACTCTGCAGGTTTCAGCGAGATCACTTCTCTGCTTGAATTTCCAAAAATCAAGAGCTATGTTTTGAGAAAATTTATTGAGGATATTGAGGAATCAACATGCATAATTAAATACTAGCGCCGAAAATAAATAAATAAATAAATAAAATGGCATGTTCTTAACATTAAGGGAAACTCCTTCAGGGACTACTTCCAGCTGGGTAAGAATTTTAAGTACTATGTTGTTACACGGGAGATCTCCTTGTTGTTCCAGAACATGTTGGCCAAACTGCTGGAGAAAGCTTACAATATCTGTAGCCTTCAAAATTGCATTCGAAGGAATTACATCCTGAAGGCCATACTCTTGGTGTTGTGACATAACTAGACACAGCTAACTATGTGGAAAGGGCAAGTTCATCCTTTCTCCTTAAAAGTACTTCATGGGCCGAGTTTGTGCTGACTCTCTAAAAACCTCACAAGGAACTGACTTTAGGCTGTACCTCTGCAACTGTCAGGAAGAAATCTGAAGCAGAAGGCAGCAGTATTTCCAAACAGAAAATGTATGACTGGATAGATAAAGAGCTCAACAGAAACATCAGTGCTGTTGGAACAAAGAATTTTATCTTACACGCTTAGAATGGGAAGGAAGTGTTGCAATGTCCTTTTGATTTTTTTCCTTTACAGACTGCCTGGAAAAGGTACAGAATATTCATATGGGCTACAATCTATTCTTTTTCACTGCCACAGTTCTACTACATAGAGAGCAGGATGACAAAATACTCAGGCTCAGCTAGGGAGATGTCTTTCATCTGCAAAGGGTAATCCATGGCCAGGTGAATCAACCTTTGCACAAAGCCATTATCCTCAGAAGAAAGGGCTGCTACTACTGCAGTAGCAGGTGAAATGGGAGAACTTATCCCACTGTTAAGGTCTAGTGTGTGGAGAGTTCCTCCCAGCTTCCATAGACTGTAGTTTCATGGGCTGTTTATTTAATCCTGACTAATCCAGGATTTATGCCATAGCCTTACAGGTAGGTGAGATGGAAAGCTGAAGCACATACTCTGTGAGGAAAAGGAAAGCGTAATATAAAAAAATAGATGCTTGTACTCCTCTTTTAGAAAGAAATCTAGATTATTAAAAATGCTGACTAAAGGGAAAGATTTGGTAATAAAAAGAGCAAAAGAAAAAAAAAACAGAATGGTAAACTTTTAAACAAAGTGAATGAAGCTTTTGTAAAAGCTTAATTGTTTGTCTTACACCAGAATTAGCAAGAACTCGGTATCTACATTACTGATTTAGAACATCCCATTCAAACAGCATATCTTATATCTGCAAAGACAGCTGAATTTCTACTAGAGTTATGAAAATATCAGACCTTTGTAAAACTTTAAAATAGTAGCCTTAATGCTGATGTCATTTTGCAATTTGTGCATGGGAATAGAGCAAGGCAAGGGATTCACTTGGCCACACTAAATTAGAAAAGCCACCTTATTTCTTTGGAAGACCATAAAGACTTCCAACTCAAATCCTATGCTTGCAAACCAAATCAATTCATAGATTAAATCTGCCATCTGGGTGCTTTATGAACATTGGACTGTAGCAAACATGCTAAAAATGTGTTTGATCCTGATGCTGAGTTAGCGTTCACAGAGATAAAGATAGGAAACCTCATACTTTGAAAATGTTAAAGGAGAGGGAAAGGTGTTTAGACTCCCCCATATTTAAAGAGTAAATATTGTTAGACTGTAATTAATGCTTTCATTAAAACTAAAGAGAATTAAAGATTAAAGAGAATGCCAGAGTCTTTAGCACCAGAGACATCTCTTGTAGATGATGTCAAAAGCTGAAGTGCTAAGACTTTTTTAAGTGTAATCACTGAGGTGACATTTGTTCTACCAACCATTGCATATGCATGTGACTACCTTGTATAGACCTATTGAAACTAACCTTTAAACCAGCTATCTGAGGTACTGCTGAGTAGCACTGCTGGTGTATATGTACAGGTCACAGAGCCCCCCCTGGAACTTCAGTAAATACCCTGCTGAATAGACCATACTGACCTCTGTAGTATAATAGCTGAACTATAGCAGATATGATGAAGCAGTTATCTCTTTTTAACAGCAGATTTCCTGCCTGACTGTATAAGATTTCTACATGGGCTTTATTTGAATAGCACCTAGTTACAGATTAAGGGACAATTTAAAGATATACTACTTTTAGGCATTATCTTATAAGGATGATGATGCATATTCTGGAAGAAAGGCACATAGATCTGCTCTAGAACTCTGCAACTTCAGTAAACCTGAAAAAGTTTAACATGACTGAAGCACATTATTGTGTGCCTATCAAATCCCAGTTTCTCCTACAGAAAATCAGTTTTCTCCTCTTCTATGTCATTAAGTGAAATGTTTTAGACAAAGTTTCAACTAACACTGAACTTTGATGAAGGACTGAAACAAAACTTCCTTTCTTTTTAAAGAAAAATACAAGTATATATGAGGACAAAAAGCCAGCAGTATCAACAACAGACACACAGTCAGAATGAAATTAAAACAGAAATGTAAGCTGTGGGATAGAATAATATACTGGAATCTGAACCAACAGGTAAGCAGGGAATCACAGGAAGAGGAATAACCGCTAGCACCAACTAGGACAGAGAAGCCTTTAATTACTAGCGGCTTATCAAGTAGGTTTGTGAGTCTTACAAGGTTGGAAAGTTCAGTTTTCAGAAAGCAAACAACCACTGGGCTAGACAGGCACTATAACTTTTAGATACTTTTAGGCTCAATTCCCTATCCCACATCTGGATACTCCCCAGACACTCATTTAAGAACACCCTGAAACAAGACCAGCTAATAGATTCATCAGTCTCTTTCTAGTAGTCTTTGGTGTACCAGATGATTGATTTTCCTCATCTCAGTACTTGAAAATTCAGTTAGCATCCAATGCCCAGGAATGCACAAGGACAGCAGGAACATGGAATGTTAATGCAGCAGAATCATAAACATACTGCGCAGCAGAGTAAGGAGAATGGTTTCGCTGCAAAGCATAAATTTAAAGGTAAATTTAAATTGTAAACCACAAGATGTTTTTTCATTATTTCAAAGCAGCATATCATTGATGACAAACTTAAAAAATACTGTCAGGATTAAGATCTGCATTTAGTTTTGTAAAACCTCTGAATTCATAGAATGATAGAATCATTAAGGTTAGAAGGGACCTTTCGAGATCATCTAGTCCAAACCCCTGCACACGCAGGGTCACCAAGGGCATGTGGTACAGGATTGCGTCCAAGCGGGTTTTGAAGATCTCCAGAGGAGATTTCACAACCTCTCTTGGCAACCTATTCCAGTGCTCTGTCACCCTTGCTGTCAAGATTTTTTTCCTTAAGTTCCTGTGGAACTTTTGATGCTTCAGTTTGTGGCTTTCCTCTTGTCCTATCGCTGGCCACCACTGAAAAGAGGCTGGCCCCATCCTCCTCACTGCCTCCCTTGAGGTATTTATAGACACTGATTAGGTCCCCTCTCAGCCTTCTCTTCTCCGGGCTGAACAGGCCCAGCTCCCTCAGCCTCTCCTCGTAGGGCAGATGCTCCAGGCCCCTGATCATCCTCATAGCCCTGCGCTGGACTCTCTCCAGTAGTTCCACATCCCTCTTGTACTGTGGGGCCCAGAACTGGACCCAATACTCCAGATGTGGCCTCACCAGGGCTGAGTAGAGGGGCAGGATCACCTCCCTCGACCTGCTGGAGACGCTCTTCTTAATGCACCCCAGGATCCCATTGGCCTTCTTGGCCACGAGGGCACACTGCTGCCTCATGGTCAACTTGTCGTCCACCATGACACCCAGGTCTTTCTCTGCAGAGCTGCCTGTTGCAGCTTGGAGCGGGTCAGGAATGCCAGACATCAACTTCATAGAAGCTGGAACTGACTTCGTTTATTAGCTTTTCATGCAGTACATTTATATGATTCTTAACAATTAGTGATGTAATTACACAGGTTCCTAATTGGTAGACAATGATCTAACTCAGACCCTTACAGCCCCCCTTACTTGTTTAGCTCATCCTTTTAGTTCAACAGCTCTTTTATTCCCTCTGACCTTGGTCTACTTTCTTATCTCCTAGTTAGCACTCCCTTTGTTCTTTCACTGAAACCTGAAGGCTGGAATTGAGCAGGCCTGCTGGGCAGCCATGTACGCGGCTCTCTAGCCATCCCTCTACAATTCCCCCTTTTTCTTTTGTACCAGCAAGGCCTGCTTAGTAGTACAGGACACTTCTTCCTCTCATGATGTTCTGCAGGCTCACACTTCCCACCGCTAGGGTACCAGCTGTTTGCCTGCTACATCTGATGTATGCAAGTTTGCTTCCAGCCAGGGTTTCACCCATTTTGCTGGCACCCACCTGGTTCCAGCATCTGTAATGATACAAGCATACCCTTTTTCCCAGGTTATCAAGTCCAAAGGTCCCATCCATTTTCCCATGTTCCAGTCTCTCAGCATCATCTTACACGGACCCGACTTTACTTCTGTCAGGGCTCCCTTTAGCCCAGCCCTGTGTTTGACCATCAGAGGGACTAGGCTGTCCTGGGGTAATCTCAAAAATTTTAAAACATATTCTGCTCTTGCCAATTTTTCTGCAGGCATAATTCCCAATTCTCCTCTTTTTTTTTTTCTTTTTTTCCCCTTTTTTTCCCTTTTTTCTTTTTTTTCTTTTTTTTTTCTTTTTTTTTCTTTTTTTTTCTTTTTTTTCTTTTTTTTTCTTTTTCTTTTTTTTTTCTCTTTTTCTTTTCCTTTTTTTTCTCTCTCCCCCCCCCCCCCTTTTTTTTTTTTTTATAGCTGGCATTTCAGCGTTTGATTCATACGTTCCACTATGTCATGGTCCTCAGGATGCAATAGTATGGTGAAAAAAACAATCTTTCAAATCGATTATTAAGATGTCCCAATCATTTTGAAAGGTTCTCGATTTCCATTTCTATTTATGTTTGCATAGCTTCAATTTGGTTCCCTCCACAGAAATTGCTTGGGATTTCTGTATATTAAGGAGGCCCCCGCTCCAGTAGCATTGAGGCTTTTACAATTTGTAAGGACTGTTGCAGGTCCTTCCGTGCCAGTTGCACTGGAGCTTGGCCGTCGCTTCATTCTTGTTTCCCATGCTGAAGTACTTCCCTAGTCTCTTTCCAAGGATACAAGTCAGAGTACGGCTCCCAGTCCTCCACTGGTTGGGGGGCGGGGGGGTGCCATAGTCTGAGTTATTCCTGGCTTTCCCGCTTTCAAATTCTGCACTTTCCTGTTGTGCTTATTCAGCCCTCTCTGCTGATATATATATTACACAATAAAGATCTAAAGACCACACACATAAACAGCACAAACACAGTTTCTATCCAGTGGCACGACCTCACGTAGCTGTGCACTCCACTAGTGAGTTCCACTGTCTCAATTGCCTAATCCCATCCTCGTTGCCAATTAGGTTGCGAATGGGTTTGGGATTCGGCAATAATCACACAGAACAAAGTGGCTACGACTATTCAGGTGAAAGCACGTTAAAAAAGCAAAGTATGCCTAATTACTCGTGAGGTAATACTTGTCGGCAGGACACTGAGACTGAACATTCTCTTGAGCTGGCAGATTAGAGGGTTGCTGACAGGCTCCCAACTCAGCGGGCGTCCCCGCAGAGACAACGTGGGTCTCAGTGTTAGGAGTCTCACCCCTCCTTTCTCTCTGCACTGTCTGTTTATGCCCGGTGCATCCTGCCACGTAGGGCCAGTACGTGCCAGCAGGCAGACCAAGGGGCAGACAAACTCCGCCTTCAGTCACATAACCTTTCCTCCTGGTCGCGCAGGTGCGCATACCAGTAAGTGGTCCCAGCCGTCAGTCCGAGGGTCCTGCCTTTCTCATCTCCCTCCCTCTCGGATGTTTTGACCTTCAAATTAGTTTAGAGGATGTTTGCAGTTAAGTTGGCTACAAGCCCGGTCGAGCAGCCGCCTTCAGCTGCTTTCGGAGGAGGTCGGCTGTGAGCCTGGCTGGGCAGCCGCCTCCATGCTCCTTATCACTCAGCCTGGGCAGGCAAACATCTTCTTTCTCAAGGTCTTGGATTCTGTTTCGCACAACAATTTTATGACTCTACAGATCATACAAATTTCCACCTTTCAACCATACCTCGTGTCGGCATCAATATACAAAGGATACAACACATAATAGAGATGAACATAGCAAACAGAAATAATAGCCCTAATAACGGTTTCTGTCCTCACTTAAAGCATTACAATTCTTCAACCCCCACTTTAAAAGACAGATCAAACCCCTCTGCACCTCCCTCCTGGCTGTTGTCAAGCCCTCAGCAACATAAGTCTCCTTGATCTCATTCGCCTTTTCTTCCCTGGCCCCCCTTCTCCTTTTTTCAAGGTGATCTAACAAGTCCTGGACCCAGCCGGGCCGTTCTTAGGCACGACGGGGCGGTTCGGGAGTGGGGGCACAGACAGTGCAGGTGCCACCGGCACAGATGAGGACACGGGCTGGGGGGGTTGGCAATGGATCTCCAAACACCAGCGGTTTTCGGTGGCGTGCCGGTCCCGGTCCTGAAGTGCTTCGCAAAGGCTCTTACAGGTACACTGCTCGCAGCTTCGGGAGGCTCACGATCCGGCGGTGGCCCTGTGATGTCCTTTGGGCGATGGTGGGGCTCAGAACCCCCTCGCTTCAGCTTGGGGCTTTGCAAGTGTCCCTTGTCTCTAGCCCATTTATACAGCTCATACAGCTTCTTCGTGCTCACTGCTGCTTCCCTTTTTGCTAATAAGTCCAGCAGCAGTTGTTCAGCAGCTTCTCGCTCCATGTACACGTGCACTGGGAATTCTGCTTCTAACCGTTACCCCACGCCGTCTTCCCGTGTGCGCAATCACGGCCGGCTTACCCGCTCCGGTCCCCTTCTTGGTCGGATCACTCGGCTGCACCCGTACGTCGTCCTCCGGAATCCCGCACCGTTGTGCCAGGTCCCTGTTCGGAATCTTGTCCCTGTTCGGAATCTTGTCCCTGTTCGGAATCTTGTCCCTGTTCGGGCGCCACTTGTTGCAGCTTGGAGCGGGTCAGGAATGCCAGACATCAACTTCATAGAAGCTGGAACTGACTTCGTTTATTAGCTTTTCATGCAGTACATTTATATGATTCTTAACAATTAGTGATGTAATTACACAGGCTCCTAATTGGTAGACAATGATCTAACTCAGACCCTTACAGCCCCCCTTACTTGTTTAGCTCATCCTTTTAGTTCAACAGCTCTTTTATTCCCTCTGACCTTGGTCTACTTTCTTATCTCCTAGTTAGCACTCCCTTTGTTCTTTCACTGAAACCTGAAGGCTGGAATTGAGCAGGCCTGCTGGGCAGCCATGTACGCGGCTCTCTAGCCATCCCTCTACAGCTGCCCTCCAGAAGGTCAGTCCCCAGCCTGTACTGATGCATGGAGTTATTTCTCCCCAGGTGCAGGACCTTGCACTTGGCCTTGTTGAATTGCATGAGTTTTCTCACCACCCAGTTGTCCAGTCTGTCCAGGTCCCTCTGGATGGCAGCGCAGCCCTCTGGGGTATCAGCTACTCCTCCCAGTTTGGTATCATCAGCAAACTTGCTGAGGGAGCACTCTGTGCCTTCATCCAGGTCATTGATGAATAAATTGAACAGGACTGGACCGAGGACTGACCCCTGGGGGACACCGCTAACTACAGGCCTCCAACTAGACTCTCCGTCGCTGATCACCACCCTCTGGGCTCTGCCATGCAGCCAGTTCTCAATCCACCTCACCGTCCACTCATCTATCCCACACTTCCAGAGCTTGCTCAATAGGATGCTGTGAGGGACGGTGTCAAAAGCCTTGGTGAAGTCGAGATAGATGACATCCACCGCTCTCCCCTCATCTACCCAGCCGGTCATTCCATCATAGAAGGCTATCCGGTTGGTACAAAACAATTGCCACAAAACAATTTATGTGATGGTTGTCGTAATTAACAACATCCACTGTTGGCTGAAGTAACACAGTTCAGAAGTTTATTTTTAGGAAAATGGTAGGCCTTGACTTTCTATGGAAACATTAATATCTTCCAAACAAGAAAAGTATCCTTCAGAACCTCATTATGGTATTATAGTACACAATAAAAAATGGTGTTTCGTTTTTTATTTCTGCTTTCCTGTTAACAGGATATACTATTTTCCAATAGTTTTAAGAGAGATATCTGCTACTGGTTTTCAGAGATTTCATTACAGGATATTAACTTTGGGGGGTGAAGGACATATTTTCCTCAGGATTTATGCTTTTTTGTTGGCTTATCAAAGTAAGGAGTGTTGTCTTATAGAAGATATTGACATTTACCTTCTGTTTGTCAGAATATTTCCTTCACCTTTTTTCCCTTTAAAAGTACAGAAAATATTTTAATGACATTGAGAATCCATAAAAAGGGCAAAGTCTTGCAATAACTTCTAGCGAGGGTCAGTACTGGGCCCAGGGCTGTTCAACTTCTTCATCAATGGCTTGGACGAGGGCACTGAGTGAACCCTCAGCAAGTTTGCAGATGATACCAAACTGGGAGGAGTGGCCGACTGTGGAAGCATTGAAGAGCAGGCGCTCAAGGTTAAGAACCAGAAGCATTTTATTGAGCATCACATAAAACTTATATACTGTACTGTCCCGGATACAATACCTTATTTGCCTACAAGCATGCGAAGCACAGTTACTAAATAAACCAATAATCTAAAGGGTTATGCTAAGACTATCCAATCAGCTTCTTGGTCATGCAACAGCAGTACAGTTGCTTTTGCTCCTTGTTTGCTGAAGAACACCTGCACTGCCATCCTTGAGGATGGTTATCTACTAATGAGGCATCTTGTACTGCTGTCCTTGAAACAGGCCTCCACATCTCTCCCTTCTTTATTTAACTGCCATAGCTATTTTTACATGACCAATCAATCAGTCATTGAACACATAACAAGAAGCAAAGCAGAAACACCAGCAATTCAATAATTAGAAACCTTACAACTTGCGTTGACATGTCTAAGTAAAAGGTCATTTAGTTTGTTGTGTCTACTCCCACAGCTTCTTGGTTATCAGGCCTTGCTCGCTGGACCAGGGCCTATGGACTGGCCGTTTCAGCATCTCCTCCCATATCCCCCCCCTTTTTTGTTTTGCATTTGCACTGGCAATACTTGCTTCAGAGCGCGTTTAGCAATGAATTGCATTAGCTGTAACAAGCATGGAAAAAGATTAAGCATTATTTTTTTTTTAGCAAGCCGGATTATGGGCGGCTGCAGCGGCAACCCCTGGCGCAAAAAAGGAAGCAGTCTGGCAGGCCTATGCACGAGTTAGCATAAGCAATTTACAGGTGAGTTCTGTGTACTTCTACAAACGCAGAGCCATATTCAGTTGTAAGTCAACTCTTTTGTGGGCCTGGGGTTCAGGCCCTAGCCCTTTGACTCACAGGTGAACCACAGCTGTTTCACAAGTGTGGCATATATTATTGGTTGATCCGTTTCTTCAGACATGACTGCCACCTGCATTCCCTGTATTGCACTCTTAATTAATTGTACACCACAAGGAACTAAACAAGGAATAACAATCATAAGGAGGATAATTGAGGTTCCAACAGTCTAAAAACAAAGATAAAGTCCAGATTCAGCTATGCAGGTTCTGCAAGACAAAATCTTATACCATTGATAAGCATTCAATAATGCACTTTGTTTGATTTTTTACTCTTTTTTTTTTTTTAACGCATCTAGTTATCCTTGCTAGTAACATTTTGTTGCGGGGACATGTTCCCATTTTCTTGCTCGGGTTTCATGATCAAGATGGTGTTAAATTCCTTCCTCTTTCCTTCCAAAGACATGGTGCTTGGTTTTCCTTAGGCGCTTTCTGCTCTGCTTAAGGAATCTTAAATCACACAAGAGCAGCATCTTCTTATGATGACTTGAGGGTGAGATGTTCAATCACAAGTTACTCATGTCAACAGCAGGCTTCGTGGCCTACACTCGCCTGCTAGATGGCCCTCAGAGAGAGAGATGGCCATCATTCACATCAAGGTCTGGCATGGCATGTGTCCCCACCGCTCAATGCCTAATGGGTTGCAGCCAGTAGCGGAGCTCGAGGTTCTTTCTTATTGGTGGCAAACACAGAGGCCAACCCAGTCTTGCCCTTGACTATGGTAGGAGGTGCTTAGCCAGGCCCAGGCTTTTCAGTTGGTCATCAAGGTAGTGTCTCACCTGCCTCATCCAGTAGCAAGTTGCTATCATGATGCACAGTTGTTAAGATCTTTTTAGCCTCTGCCTTAGTGTTTTCTAACAGCTATTGTAACTTTGCACGCTCTAACATCTCTTTTACAAGTGACAAACCCATACTGATTGGGGTTGGGTTTATGCCATGATATAGGGTATAGTTTCTAATTAATAATTGACTGGTAAACACAGGTGGCTTATACACAAAATCACAGCCTCTAATAACAACTACATTGCAAGCACATGTATTAGAGTCATTAAACACAGTCTGGTTATAAATTTCATTAATTAGCATGTATTTACACATCATTCTAGAACACGCATCTTTTCCTACATAAGCTAATGCAGTTTTATTATTACTCTGCGGATTGATCTCAAAATGGCACACGCCCTCCTTGGTATCAAAGCAAACATCACTGGCCTTAAGGGCCTCATCTTTGCATATGAACTCCAGCCCCCATTCTAAAATACAGGCTTCTAGATCTACTGATTGCCATTTTTTATCAGACACTCTTGCCCCTATTCGGTGGTCGGGGCAGGAGGGTGGGGCAGGTAGAGCACAGATCCATTGGTGTTACTTGGTGTTAATTCCCAGGGCTGTAATGGGGTAAACCTTCTCAGTGGTGACATCCGCCACAGTCAGTACGTAGTCGATGACTGCACTGAGGACCTGGTCGTGGGTGAAGTTCACAGGTCTCCACCACGCTTGTCGCTCTTTCTCCATGTCCGTGTCCCACACAATCTTTCAGATCTCAGTAGGGAGGACTCCGTTGTCTCCATCTCTCAATATACCTGCAACGACACTCTGCACCCATGTCTGGGCCTGGGTGCAACTAAGAGCGAGGGACATGTTATTTTGTTTCCCTGTTTGATGACAGATGGTTGGACTGTGCAACTATCCCTGAGGCAACCTGGTGAACGTATATTTTCGCCCCTGCCAGGTAAAGGCAAACTGATTCCAGTGTTCCTCAGCCATGGGTCTGGTAAAGAAAGATTTAGTCAAATCAATTACTGCATGCCAAGTTCTGGAATGCTTCTGGATTTTTTCCATCAAGGTGACAATATCTGGCACAGGTGTTGTAAGAGATGGGGTGTGTTAATTTAATCCTCTGAAATGCACAGTCATTCTCCATGACTCGTCACTCTTTTTGACGGGCCAGACAGGGTTATTCCAAGCTGTGGTAGTGGGTTTTAAAACTCCTGCATGCACTAGGTCTTTAATTGTCTGCGAGATGTCTTCATACCCCCCCCCCCCTAGAATCTTGTACTGCGTCATGGCCATCAATTTAGTTGCGGCAGGAATCTGCACAGGGGGCATTTTTTACTTTTCTGACTAAAATCATCTGGGCACTAATATAGTTCATTTTCCAAATTGGTACAAGCAATCAGAAAGATTCAAAGTCAGTCCCTTTAAAAAATCAATTCCGAATATATATTCAGGGACAGGAACAATCATAACTGAATCCAATTGTTTTGGGAGGTTCCCTATTTTCATTTCTATTTGTGTTCGCACAGCTTCAATTTGTTTTCCCCTCGAAACCAGTAATAATTACAGATTGTCCTTTAAATTTCTTGGGATTTCTATATATTAAGGAGGCCTCCGCTCCAGTAGCAATTGAGGCTTTTACAATTTGTGAGCACTGTTTTTTTGTTTGTTTGGTTGTTTTTTTTTCTTCCTTTTTTTTTTCTTTTTTTTTTCTTCCTTTTTTTTTTCTTTTTTTTTTTCTTTCTTTTTTTTTTTTCCTTTTTTTTTTTTTTCTACGCCGGTCCTTCCATGCCCATTGCACTGGAGCTTGGCCATCACTTTATTCTTGTTTCCTATGCTGAACTGTTTCCCTAGTCTCTTTTCAAGGATACAAGTCAGAGTATGGCTCCCAGTCCTTCTGCTCCGGAACATGTGATCCTCTGGTGGGGGGGCGGGCCGGGAGAGGGCGGGGAGGGGCCCCAGTCTGAGTTGTTCCTGGCTTTCCTGCTTTCGAATTCTGCACTTTCTTGTTGTACTTATTCAGCCCTCTCTGCTTATATATATTATGCGATAAAGACATAAAGATCACAGACAAAAATAGCAAGAACACAGTTTCTATCCAGTGGCACGACCTCACATAGCTGTGCACTCCACTAGTGAGTTCCACTGTTTCAATTGCTGAATCCCATCCTTGTTGACAATTATGTTGCGGATGGGCTCGGGATTTGGCAATAATCATGCAAAACAAGGTGGCTACGGCGAGCCTTTATTCAGGTGAAAGCACATTAAAGAAGCAAAGTATGGATAACTACTCTTGAGGTAATATTTGCCAGCAGGATACTCAGACTGAACATTCTCTCGAGTTGGCGGATTAGAGAGTTGCTGACAGGCTCCTAACTTGGCGGGCGTCCCTGCGGAGACAACGTAGGCTTCGGTGTTAGGAGTCTCACCGCTCTGCTTCTTTTTATGCCCAGTGCGTCCTGGCACGTAGGGCCAGTACGTGCCAGGAGGCAAGCCGGAGAGCGGACAAACTCTGCTTTTCTGTAACATAACTTTCCCTCCTGGGTACGCAGGGGCGCATACCAGTAGGGGGTCCCAGCCCTCAGTCTGAGGGTCCTGCCTTCCTCATCTTCTTCCTCCCTCTTGGGTGTTTGACCTTCAAACTCGTTTAAAGGATGCCTGCGGTTAAATTGGCTCCAAGCCCGGTCGAGCAGCCGCCTTCAGCTGGTTTTGGAGGAGGTCGGTTGTGAACCATGGCTCAGCAGCCGCCTCCATGCTCCTTATCGCTCAGCCCAGGCAGGCAAACATCTTCTTTCTCAAGATCTGGATGACTCTACAGATCATACAAATTTCCACCTCCTATACATGCCACCCCGTGATCTGTAGAGGTCAATCTATTGTAGCGAAGGACCCGAACAGATAACATTTTCATAGCACTTTCAACCATACCTTGTGTCAGCATTGTTATACAAGGGATACGACACATAATACAGATGAACATAGCGAATAGAAATAATAGCCCTAAAAACAGTTTCTGTCCTCACTTAAAGCATTACAATTCTCCAACCCCCACTTTAAAAGACGGATCTAATCCCCGAGTTGGATATCCTGACCACTCCCAGACCTATCTAAAACGTGTTGCATAACCTGCAGCAACTTTTCCTGCTCCTTTGTCATGGATCCCCGCATCGTCCTCGACAGCTAGGCTCCCACTTCCCAGTGACTAGAGCTTCTGAGGCTCGCACTCCTGAGTGGCTAGAGCTTCTAAGGCTTGCGCTCCCCAGTGGTTCAGAGCCCTGGCACAGGCTGCCCAGAGGGGCTGTGGAGTCTCCTTCTCCGGAGATCTTCCAAACCTGCCTGGCTGTGACCCTGTGCCACGTGCTCCAGGTGTCCCTGCTGGAGCAGGGGGGTTAGACTAGATGACCTCTAGAGGCCCCTTCCAACCTCAACCATTCTGTGATTCTGTGTGATTCTGTGATTCAGGACCAGTCCCACATTTTTCCTTGTCTTCCTTTTGCTGGTCATATATCTCTAGAACCCCTTCTTGTTGCCCTTCATACCCCTTGCCAAAATCAGCTCCAGGTGGGTTCAGGCTTTCCTAACCCAATCCCTGCACACTCAGGCAGCATTAGAATATGAATGCACGTGACTTTTACAAGAGAAGCTCCGTCTTACAGTCTCTGTTGGAGTTCTCGGAACAGCTCTTGTGAAGCTACCGCAGTGTGCTTGCATTTCCAATAATCTCTTACAAAACACTTTTACAATAGCAGCTGCTGTATTATGAGAGAAGGTCTTTCGTGGATAAATCAGTGGTTCAACCGTGAAAAGTGAAGGGTAAATGAACTGTTCTCCCAATGGAGAGATGTCAGAAGTGGAGTTCTGCAGGCATTTTTGCTGGAATCTGTGCTATTTAATATATTTGCAAGTCACCTGGAAAAGCAGGTGAACAATGAACTGCTTTTTAATGATGCTATCAATGATGCTATACTGTGAAGAAGTGCAGAATATTAAGAGACAGTAAAAAGGCTGACAAAGTTAAATATAAAGAAATGCAATGCAAACAGGTAAAAAAAATTACTAACTTCACACAGAAAGTGATGGCCTTAAAGGTGATTGGTAAGAGTGAGTGTGAATCATTTTGGTGAAAGTTTAATGAATACAAGATAAATTTTTAAATTAAAAAAAAGAAAAACTAAGCACAGTGATCAGTAGCAGCTAAAATGAATTTTAATATTAGAAATTACTAGGAAATGAATTGAGAACAAAAGAGAAAGTGTCATTGTGCCATTGTTCAAATTGTTGGTTTGCTTATAGCTCAATGACTGTGCAGCTCTGAGGCCCTCGTGTTAAGAAGGCTATAGTAGAATTGAAGAAGGTACAGAGGAGGGCAGTAGAATGATTCCAGTCATTCAGCTGTTGTTTCATATAGAAGCTATCCCATAGGTTGGAGGAAAAAGACAAAAACAAAACCCTCATACACACAGGGGAGGCAATAAGGAGCTAAAAGCTCATTAGCAGCTTGGCAAAAAAAGGATACAAATTGACAGATAGGACACAAGTTCAAAACAAACTAGAGAAAGTTATTGTCACAGAAACTGTAGTAAATTCTATGTCAAAAACACTGTGGATACAGTAAATTTCCATGCGTGATAGGGAACAAGCGCATCAGAGAGAATCCACTGAGGATATTTAAAGCAGAAATGGTCTCTGGCTCAGTAAGTGTAAATAAGAAAGATGTAAATATCTGGAAGATGTGAAGGGACTATGGAAAGTACTCTTGGTCTGTTTCTACTCTTCTACTGCCATTTACTTAGGACCACTCTGGAAGACACAGCACTGGTCTGGACACATCTTTGGACTAAACCAGTAAAGCTGTTTTAAAGTTCTCACCTCAAGCAAGCCTCTGTAATGCCATAACTTCTGTTAGGCTCTATTTTTCTCAAAGTTCCCCTTTCTTGAGCAATTCTCTCACAACAAGTCATCTGGTTGGTAACATGCTGCAGTGTAAGAAACACCAATTAATCCAGTCAAAACTGCAAAATAATAAGGTAGAAAACAATTACCAAAACAAGTAACTTGTTTCAATGATTATAGGCACTAGTAATAAATAAATCAAAGGCAGCATCTGACTATCTCTAATGAGATGGGTATTCTGACTCTTTTAACATTCCTACTCTTGTAATAAGAAGACAAAAAGAGGGGCAAAATACAAGAGTTAGCAATATTGAGATTTCATAGGAAAGCAGTGCAGGAACAAGACACCGCAATCCAAGGATTAACAGAGGCATGATTATGTGGTAAAAGCCCTGAAATTCCTTCTCTCATTGTGAGGATAAACAGAGGTGCACTGTCAGTTTTGCCAAGTGATCAGCAGAAGCCTAGTAGCTTTTTGTATTATACTTCTGTCAGAAATAAATGAAATAAATTGCACAAGTAAGAGACTCTTTGGGAGGCAATGTCTATATCTAATTGGGAAGCAGTGTGTACCAACAGAAGTGATTCCTTACAGCATAAGGGTTAGGGTTGAGTAAGGTTACACCATCTTTCTCTGCACCTCCCCCCCCCCCTTTTCTGATTTAAGGTTTTGGAAATAGGTATGATCTAGTTCCCTTTACTGAATGCCCATTAGAAGCCAGAATGCATTAAGCTTGTTCTTGAAGCGTGTTTTTCACTTCAATTTTATCTTAGAGTCACATGGTCTAAGACTGCTTCACAAAACAAGCCAAATCACAGCAAGTGGAGACAACCAGAACAACTTAAAAAGTGAACTTCTGATGAACTAAAATGCTAGGGTAAATGCAGCCACTGCACTCCACATTCTAATATTGCAGATGGTTATTCCCCTCTTCTTAGGTCACTTCATAGCTAAATATTTAATGTCAGTCACACTCAGAAGACATTGCAGCATTCTACTATGACAAATTAAAACTCATCTGGGTGGCCAATATGCACTTCAGCATATATATATATATATATATATATATATATATATATGTATGTTCGATGACTATTACAGTTTATATGATGTTCTATGATTCTGTAGTTCTGATGGAATTCCAGAATTTCTTCCACTTATCCATCCAACCAATATAACAATTAACCCATATTAAAAGGTAATATATGCATATTGTGTAGGCTACCACTCCTAAAAAATGCAGACTCACAAATTACAGCAAGCACTTTTCTTGTATATCAATAATGAAAAGCATACAATTTAACAGATCAGACGTCCAGGACTCAAACACAGAAATACTACTATAGGGGCCTTGAAATAAGCAGAAAATCAACAGAAATAAGCAGAAAATAAGATAGAAAATCCTAACTAAATGCTCAGAACTATTTAAGTTACTGCCCAGTGGCTGGAAGGATGTAAATGTTCACATTTATTTCTGCAATGGACAGATGGAGGCACTTCTTTCCACCACATCACCTCTCAAAGTTAGCAGAAACTAAATAATTCCTTAAAAGGAAGGATGACAATAACCAACTTATTCCTTCAGTATGAGTGGTAATAACTAAAAATATCTAAAATCCACAAGTTCCATTTCAGTCCTCAGTAGGTTTTGGAAAAATTGCTCAGTTAAAAATGGTAAAATAGCAACTGATCAAAAGTAACATATAGTGACATAAAAAAAAATCTTTTGGATTATGTTTTCACCATAAGAAAACAAGAAACAAAAAACAGTGGTAGAATTAATACCTTTATATTATAATAAATCCGTGACCACTTAACATTTCACTCCTTGCCACTAAGGAAGAAGAATGCCTAACTTATGATCAGAAATCAAAATAAGTTCCCATCTCTACCAATAATGCAGGATATTATTTAATTTTCCATATCTTTGTGTACTTATCTATACAACAAGGACAGGTAAACTTAAGTGAACCAAGCTCTAACAGATTTTCTAAGAAACATGCACAAAATATTTACATGAAAAAACAGCAACACTAAACATTTTTTTTCACCCTTATTTTATTATGAACCTCAGAATAAGTGCATCGAAGTACTAGAAAGTGCTTTTTCCTTATGTATTTTGGTGTACGCAAAATTGTATAACATACTATATATATAAATGGAGGTATCAATATGTAAACAAAGATCCATGGAATCAGCTTTTAGAACTCACCTGTCTCAATGTCTCAATAAATGTTTACATTAGTTCAGATACTCTTTCCAAAAAAAGGAATGGATTTCTGTTGCCGTTCGCTGTCTCTGGCCGCGCAGTCTCTGGTCTCAGCTCTTGGCAACGTAACGTGTTCACCCGGAGGTCGGGCTCTCCGGGGCCATCCTACCCCGCTAGGGGACAAACCACGTAACACCAATATGGTTGGAGTGCCGTTTATTGCTTGCTGCTCACTACAGTTATACTCCTTTCGAATGTGGAAGCTTGCTCTGCCACCAATTAGCAACAATGTTACCTTATATGGCTATGTACTGATTCTTCAAAGTAAGACAGCTGACTCGCCTTAATCTCTGCTGACCCTTTGCTTTCCGTAACATCGCGAGATCTTCCGAGCGCCAGGCCCTAAGCCTAAGTTTGGCCAAGTCAGCTTATGTCAAGCACGAAGCCATATTGCTATATCTATATATCCGTCCACAGATTTCATGCAAAGTGGAAAAAAAATTAAAACAAGAGGGACCTCATTTATTTTCTCTGTAGATGTCTCATGTTGGTTATTTTTGAATTCTTCATTTATCTTTTGTCTTGCAGCTAAAGTAAGTAAAAGCAATTTTATCTTTACTTAGCCACATTCCTAAGGCCTTTCTAGCTATCTCTCAGCAGCTTTTTAACCTGGTTTATGTCAATGTTCTTTTGGTTATCTACTCCTTTCCATTAAAAGAAAAATTCCATCCCCTTCCCGGTGCATTCAACCCAAAGTGATTTTTGTTTGTTTGTTTGTTTATTTTTAATACACTATTTCCATGCAATTCACATGATAGTGTCTTATTTTGATTTCATCAGCATAGTGGTAAAACATAATGCTACAACTGCTCATCCAGTATTCTGATTTTTTTTAAAAAAATAACATTCAGACATTATTACTAAAAGTTTTCATTACTACAGAAGCACTATTGAACCCCTGAACAGTAATTACAATAAAGAGGATCAAGTCAAATTCTTAGTACAGTTAAGCCTGCTTTGACTGGACTGAAGAAGGAGGGTGGGGCATGGTGTGGGAAGCTAAAAAATCCCAGAAAGATCACCAAGTCTCCAAAAAGAGACATTTTCAGCAACATTATACTTAAGAAATATGGCACAAGTCTAACAACAAGGTTTTCATTTCAACTTATAGGATGTCTGGTTATGGACACACAAACCTTTCCTCAATGACTGCCTATTAAAAGTGGCAGACAGTCATTTAAAGGAAGATTATTTTAAGAATTATTTTCTTATTATTTTCTTTCTTACTATATTCTTTTGCCTACTAACCAAAAGTGTTGGTTAGTTCCTCTAAGTTCATTCTCTCTTGCAAAATATGCACAAACACATTTGGTAGAGAAGAAAATCAGAATGAATGTTAATTCTATCCCCTCTGTTTTTTTTTCCCCATAAACCAAAATTAACACGAGTTCCCTCACATTAGCACTGTTGCTTCTGTTAATGGCAAAATAGCATTAATGACTTGATATTGTCTGTCTTCACCACACACTTTCATAACAAGCATAGGGAAAAATGGTAAAGTTAAAAAGTGAGAAAGAACCAAATACAGGTAACCATTTATCTTCAACAGCTAAACTGAATGAGACAGGGAAATGATTGCTGAAATGACTGTTACCTTGACCTGACATAAGCCAACCCTGATAACAGAAGTAGTACTCCTGTCTCCTTCCCTTGAATTTTGGTTATTGCATCACCTACTCACTGTTCCGAATAGAGCACATTAGCATAGGTAAGTACTGTCTAGCGCTGCAGGATTGATTTGAGTTAACATCAGTCACCTCCACAGCCTCCAAAATAGGGGGAATTTTCACCTACCTTCTCCACCTTTTATATTCTTTTGGGGAGAGAAAAAAAAATACACGCACAAAAAACAAAAAGCCTCACAGTAAAATGCTTGTAATCCCCTCAATTGATTAGGGAAGTGATTAGATGTCATATCAAGTCTTCATAACCGCAAGAACAAAACTTACTAGGAATCAAAAAAAAACCACTCAGGCAATGTAGCATGCAAAGAGAAGAAGATTCCAGAGAGAGAGAAAGAATGAGAGAGACCAAGAAAGAGACTAAGACAAAGAGAGATTGAGAGAGAGACAGAGAGCGAGAGGGAGACTGAGAAAGGGAGAACAAGGCATATATAGACAAAAAGAACTAGAGAGACTGAGGGAGACCAAGAGACGGAGAGTCAGAGAGAGGAGAGAAAAGAGAGAAAGACTGAGAGGGAGAGAGAAATGCAGAGAGAGGCAGAGAAAGAAAGAGAGAGGGACCGAGAGAGAGAATGACGGAGAGAGGGACTGAGAGAGACCAAGGGAGAGAAAGAGTTCCAGAGAGATAGAGAAATCAAGAGACAGAGACAGACAGACAGACAGAGAGTCCGAGAGAGAGAGATCGAGAGAATGAGAGACAGAGAGAGAACATGAGAGAGAACAAGAAAAACACATAAGAGAGACAGAGACACTGAGGGAGAGAGAGAGAGACCAACAAAGGAGAAAAAAAAGACAGAGACCGAGAGAGTGAGAAAAAGACAGAGAGAAACCAAATGAGAGACCAAGAGAGACTGAGAGAAACCGAGAGAGAGACCAAGAGAGAGAAAGCCTGAGAAAGATAGAGACTGAGAGAGATAGAGAGACTGAGAGGGAGGGACTGAGAATAATACAGTGCTAGAGAGAGAGAGAGAGAGAGAGAGACCAAGAGAGAAATTGAGAGACTAAGAGCAAGACCGAAAGTGAGAGAGACCGGGAGAGACACAGAGAGAGAAACCATGAGAGAGAGAACCGAGAAAGAGATTGAAAGGGTAAGAGCATGACCAAGAGCAAGAGAGACCAAGACAGTGAGAGAGAGACACCGAGAGATAGAAAGAGATAGATGGAGAGAGAGATAGAGGAAGAGAGAGAAAGAATGAGATAGAGTGAGAGATAGAGAGACTGAGAGAGAAAGAGACTGAGAGGGAAAGAGACCGAGAGAGACTGAGAGAGAGATTGAGAGTCTGAGACATATATATATAGCAAGAGATAGAGACAGAGAGAGAGAGAGAGAAAATGAGGGAAAGAGAGAGGGGCCAATAAAGAAAGAGAGAGAGAGGAGGAGGGGGGAGAGAGAGACTAAGAGAGAAAGAGGAAAGGAATGAGAGAGATAGAGAGCAAGGGAGAGAGAGACTGAGAGAGAGAGAAAGCCCAAGACAGAAAGAGAGAACAAGAAAGAATGAGGGATAGAGAGAGAACGTGTGAGAGACAATGAAAAAAACGAGAGGGACAGACCACACACGCAAGAGGGAGAGAGAGCTGATTTGCTCTAGCAGAAATGGTGTTAATATATAAGGTGTTCAGTGGAGCAAGGCGGGGTCGAATGGGTCGGCTATAATGGATTCCAATAAAGGAGGATTCCAATAAAGGATTCCAAGTCTGATTAACTACAAATTGAGGTCCGTGTAATCATTCGCCACAGAAGATAACTGCCGATCGTGAGACTACTGCCAGCTGCTTGTAGAATGCCTCGTTTGTCTCTTGTTCCTGCTGGGTGGTCTATAGCAGACTCCCACCAAGATATAAGCCTTGTCGGCCTTCCCCCTTAACCTGACCCATAAGCACTCGACTTTTCCATCACCCACTTGAAGCTCCATGCAATCAAAGCCTTCCCTAACATACATTGCTACCCCATCTCCTTTCCTTCCTTGCCTGTCCCTTCTGAAGAGCCTGTAGCTATCCATTGCAGCACTCTGGCCACGACAGTGGTCCCACCACATTTCAGTGATGGCAACATAGGTTTCCTGATGCGCCATGGCCACTAGCTATATAGACAGACCAAGAGAGAGAAATGCCTACATATTGAAAGAGAGAAAGACTGTGGGAGAGAGAGACACCAAGAAAGAGAGTGAAATAGAGAGTGCAAGGGATGGGGCGACGCAGTTGCCCGAGCACCCAATGGGAGCAGGCACACAAACACAAGGCACACAGTGGTCAAATTAAGACTTTTATTAACTCCGCTTCTGCATGGGGGCTCCCCAGTTTCCCGTCGAGAGGAAGAGACGGGGAGATTCCAGGCACCGCTGATCACTGGTTCATGGTGAGGAGCAGGGGGAAGGGGAATTTATGCTCTTAAACAACTACTAAGTGCATGATTGTCCCGTGTTACAATTCAATTGGTGCTAATAGCAGGTAAACAGCATGTAAGCATCAGGTGGTACAGTGTACAATAACGAGTGGAGGCGGGGTGTGTGGTGTACATGATATGGCCATAAGCCAAGCATGGAGTATAGCACAGTTAGGTCAGCGTGCCCTAGAACAGTCTGGCCAGTCCCCATTGCCTATCTCCTCAATATTCTTCCACATCCTATTCCTCTACAGAGAGAGAGACTGAGAGAGAAAAAGAGGAGAGAGAGACACACAGAGAGAAACGAAGATCAAGCAAGCGAGAGACACATAGAGAGGTGGTGAGAGAGAGACTGAGAGTGAAATATCTAGAGATTGAGAGAGACTGAGACAGGTATATATAGAGAAAGAGACAGGGAAAGACTGAGAGAGAGAGAGAGAGAAACAAGTCAAAGCTTGTCTAGTTTCTGTGACTTAAGAATACATAGACCCACAAAGAGCCATCTGATAAGTGGCCAAGAGATAGAGCCAGACTAGATACATGACCTTTATGCCTTTTAAAAATACTTTTAAAATGATTTAAAAATGTTAGTCAGTGACTGAGTTTGAACAAACACCTCTTAGGTATGAGATTTTACATTCTTTTAGGTATTAAACTGTCCAGACTTGCTTGTGAGCCAAGCCGACCACACACACACAGTTCTTGAAACATTTTATTTTGTCATAGCGCTAGCTGTGTTTCTGTCAGACTTTGTCAGTTTGAAGGATTTTTGTTGGTGGGTATGGGGGTGGGTGTTGTGTGTATGTGTGTGTGTGTGTTTTTTTCTTTTTTTTTCTTCTGTAAAGAAACTACTGAATTCTTAAATATATGCTAAAAAATTGCATTGATAGTGGATGTGACTGAAAGGGGGAAATTAGATGTGAGAGGCCATGCTGTGCTTTCTCCTAGCAGCAGGTAGGGGAGAGTACTCTGCCTTGTTTGTGGCTTACATTCTATGTAAATCTCTTCTGGGCCTTGGAGTAGTATTTACTGGCAAAGCAAGAACAGTTTTGTCAGCTCATTGATAAAAAGAACACCTGTGACAAAGGTATTGCTGTTTTTCATAGAATCATAGAATGCTTAAGGTTGGAAGGGACCTCTAAAGGTCATCTAGTCCAACCCCCCCTGCACACGCAGGGTCACCTAGAGCACGTGGCGCAGGACTGCATCCAAGCGGGTTTTGAAGATCTCCAGAGAAGGAGACTCCACAACCTCTCTGGGCAGCCTGTTCCAGTGCTCTGTCACCCTTACTGTTAAGAAATTTTTCCTTAAGTTCCTGTGGAAGTTTTGATGCTTCAGTTTCTGTCTGTTTCCTCTAGTTCTGTCGGTGGCCACCAATGAAGAGAGGCCAGCACCATCCTCCTCACTGCCTCCCTTGAGGTACTTATAGACACTGATTAGATCCCCTCTCAGCCTTCTCTTCTCCAGATTGAACAGGCCCAGCTGTCTCAGTCTTTCCTCATCCTTGTAGCCCTGCACTGGACTCTCTCCAGCAGCTCCACATCCCTCTTGTACTGTGGGGCCCAGAAGTGGACACAATACTGCAGATGTGGCCTCACCAGGGCTGAGTAGAGGGGCAGGATCACCTCCCTCAACCTGCTGGAGATGCTCTTCTTAATGCACCCCAGGATGCCATTGGCCTTCTTGGTCACGAGGGCACACTGCTGCCTCATGGTCAACTTGTTGTCCATCACAACGCCCAGGTCCTTCTCTGCAGAGCCGCGCACTACAAGAGCAGCCAGTCTCTAAATGCTGCTTTACGTAGGCCAGTGTGTTGTCCCTAAAACAGGGTCCATCACCTGGTGTGCAGTAAGCCAATTGTCTACACAGGGCTGAGGTATTTCTTTATTTCATTTCTGCACAGAGATGAGTGCTAGGTGGTAACTCCACAAAGCTAGCACACCCAACAGCTCAGTATACTCATTATTTATATAGTTGATGTTAACACATTCTGCCTATCTATTGCATATTATAATTCAGCTATTTCAGGATTGGTTGGCTTGTCTTACGCAACTTTTAGAAATTGTGTATGCACCACTCCCTCTTTCTTTTGGGTCGGACATCAGTGGTTGTGCTGTCCCCAGCCAGAATTACCTTTCCCCTCATTTCCTCACACTTAGTTGATGCTTCCCAGATGGTTCTTCAAGGTTTTGCTGATAGGGCAGATGGTCCCTTCTTTTGTTGGTCTTGTTTGTGACAAATAACTCCTGCTTCGAGGCTCCTGGTGGCATCCTAACAGTCTATTTACATATATCCTGTCTCCTTAGTATTTGGTCTCAGGAACTTTCAAGGTCATGGGACATCAAGGGGGCACAGTTGTTGTTTGTGATTACAGCAGCTGGAACCTATTCACACCAAAACACCTGGTTGGAGGCCCACTGTTCTGATCTCTTGCAAGGTCATTTACCCTAGTGGGTTTGAGGTAATGCTTCTCCCTATGCTTTTATTTAGTTTTATAGTAAGGAGTAGATTTTGTTTTTGGATAGAATGACAATCCCAGAAGCTTTGTTTTTGGAGAAGAGGTGAAAATTTGTGCAGAAAAGGAGAAGGAAGTTGGTGGAGGAGGAAGGGGCCTTAAACTGAATATGGTGATGCTGCACTGAAAATCCATGTGTTTTATGTTATACAAGGGGAGGAGGAGGAAGATAGGCCCATTCTGCTTCTCTTTCATAGAATCATAGAATCATTACAGTTGGAAAAGGCCTTCAAGATCAAGTCCAACTGTAAGCCCCTCAACACCATACCTGTTGAATCATGTCCCTAAGCACCTCATCTACACGTTTCTTGAACCCTGCCAGGGATGGTGACTCCGCCACTTCCCTGACCAGCCTGTTCCAATGGTTGACTACTCTTTCCATCAATACATTTTTCCTAATATCTAACCTGAACCTCCCCTGGCGCAACTTGAGGCCATTTCCTCTTGTCCTATATTTGGTAGTTATTTTGCAGAGGAGATCGACCCCTGCTTCACTAGAGCCTCCTTTCAGGTAGTTGTAGAGAGCGATAAGGTCTCCCTTGAGCCTCCTCTTCTCCCGACTAAACAACCCCACCTCCCTCAGCCGCTCCTCATAAGGTCTGTGCTCCAGCCCCTTCGCCAGCTTTGTTGCCCTTCTTTGGACATGCTCCAGTGCCTCAATTTCTTGTAGTGAGAGGCCCAAAACAGAACACAGTATTCGAGGTGCGGCCTCACCAGGGCCGAGTACAGGGGGGACAATCACTTCCTTAGTCCTGCTGGCTACACTGTTCCTGATACAAGCCAGGATGGTGTTGGCCTTCTTGGCCACCTGGGCACACTGCTGGCTCGTGTTCAGCCAACTGTCAACCAATGCTCCCATATCCTTTTCTGTCATACAATGCTCTAGTCACGCTGCCTCAAGCCTGTAGCATTGCATGGGGTAGCGTTGCATGATTCATTGTACCAGGAGCTTGCATATTCCTGGTGAGGATCTGTCCCGATCCAGTGTCGGGGGAGGTTTCGATATGATGCCAAGAACGAGATTAAGACACAAACGAGGTCAAATGCCATACAACCTTGTAAGTTTTATTCTCATAAGTGTGATAGGACAGAAAGAAAAAGAAGGGAAAAGGAAGGAAAAGATAAGTAAGCGGTAGAGATGCAGCAAGATTATAGTTGGTTCCGCTTTGGTGCAGGTACCAGTGCCTCGGTGCCTCGGTGCAGGTGATGTTCCGCACCCCTCAGTGCGAGTGATGTTCAGGAAAAGAAGCTGTGCATCTCGGTGCAGGTGATGAACCACACACCTAGGGGGAAATACGTGCTCCTTTTATGTCCCCATTCTTGAAGAGTCCGCCCCTTTCTGTGTGCTCTGGTGCTCCTCTTCCCCCAACTCGAGTGCAAGCGCCGCTCTGTAGACACTGCTGAGCATTGTTTGGGTCTCGTGATGATGGAGATAAAACACCTGGAGCTTGTTGGGGATTGGCTATGAGAGCGTGGACATGAGTATGGATCCACTGACTTTGGTTCAGGCCTGCAACTGAGCAAGCAGGGTCTTCTGGGAGATTAGGCCTCAGGAGAAAAGTGCTGTCGATGGGCGGATAAGGCAAGGACACTCTGTCCTTGGCTAGTTTCGTAAACAACTTTGAGGGGATAAGGCAGGAAGAATGAAGAAGCTACATTGCTTATCGACCGTAATCTGGGCTGGCCAGACTGAAGTAATCTTTCTAATAAACAATCAAATACCTCTAGCAACCAATTACCGACTGACACGTTGGCATGCTCTAGCTGTAACTGTATAAATGTGCGCTGTCTCGGGCAATAAAGTGAATACTGCTTATCACTCATATTGAGATGTCTTAACTCAGCGTATTCCTCCACCACCCAAAGGAGCTGATACCACAGTCCTCCCAGAAGCAGGATGCCAGGGACAAGAAGTCGTAAATTGTATGGAGATAAGATATCCCAGTCTTCCCGGAGATGGGATGCCAAAGCCAAGGAGTCGTAAATTGTATGGAGATATCCCAGTCCTTCCAGAGACGGGATGTCAAGGCGTAAAGTGTATAGAGATAAGACACGTCAAGCTGATAGATGGGATGCCTAGGTCAAGAAGTCCTAAATGGTATAGCAACAATGTCGAGACAAACACAATCCAAAATAGTCTCTTACAGGATCTCTCTGGATCCTCTACTCAGTGATATTGAAGTCTGGAGATAAAGTTATACAGTCCCAGAGAATGGGTGCTCTTCTGCAATTCAGCCCTATGCTGGGTGGGTGGGTGGATGGATGAGACTCTCATATGACACAGTGCAAGTTAAAGTTGGTGCTCAGCACCTTATTTTACATCAAAGTTCATCTGAACCTCCTTATAACTTTTGTACTCTTATGCACTACAGAGGCTCCCATGAACTATGCTGACAAACTTAACTTCACACTGCTTATATAGGTCTTCCTGCAGTCTGTCATTTGGAACACATCATATGATTATTCTTATTCATAATGTTCTTTTTCTTCTTTGCAAAAAATTCTGCAAAAGGATTTAACTTAATTCTTAATCCAAAAACTTTACCCCATAAATTGCTTCCAGATCTCAATTTAGTGAGAACACTTGCTTTTCTGCTTGATGGAATTAATCAGCTTATCATCTCCTTTTCTGTACTTACTTACTTAGAAAAACCTTTTTGTTTTTTAATATTCTGTTTTCTTTTTTTCTTATTATCATTTAACAGCTCAGAAGTGTCCACAAAATTGTTTTAGCTTTTATTCACAGTAGAGCAAGCATCATGCATTTGCTTTTCCAGCTGTAACACAACATTCATGTTTGGAATTAAAAGTTGTGAAGTTAGTGGCAGAAATAGTCCATTTCACTTTTTACTCTGAGGTACTTCTCTGGTCTGCATCTCATTTTCTCTAGAGACTACAGTTATCAGTAAGTCATGAGCTAGTTTAGAGGTGTCCTCTGTTACTTCCCCTCAAACAAAATAAACTTCACCTTCATGGCCAAACAAGATGCATCATGTAGTCCAATGGTTAGGACACTTATTTATATCCATAACACTCAGTGGAGAATTGGGGAAAGCACTATAGACCTGGTCCCAGAAAAGATAATAAACACCAGCATCGACGTCAGGCTGCTCTGGCTGTTTTGCAAGGGAAGCAGAGAACAACAGTTGTTCTGTTGAGAACAAGAGAACAGCAGAGAACAACAGCAGAGAACAACAACAGTGTTCCTAAAATTTAGGGTAAACTCCTGTGTTGCACAGTAAAGCATATGGGATATGATACACTGACTACTTTAAATGCAGGGTATAAGAAGTGAGGGTAGAAATTTGGTATCAATTAGAGCATCTGGTTGGGGGACAGCGAGTTGAACAAAAGTCAGCAGTGTGCCCTTGCAGCAATGAAGGCCAAGTGCAGCAACATAATCAGTAGATTGTGGGCATCATTAATCCCCTCTGCTCAGCATTTGTGAGATCACGTTGGGAGTGCTGAGATTCCTAGCACAAGAAAGATGTAGACACACTGGATCCAGTCTAGTGCAGGGCCACTAAGATGGAGACTGGAACATATGACATTCAAAGAGTTGGAGAGAGCTGGGCTCATTCAACCTGAAGTAGGGAAGGCTTGTTCAGGCTTTCTAATTTGTGTTACCAGCTGCCAAAAGGATGATTATAGAGGACATGGACTCTTCCTGGAGGTGCATGGAGAAAGAGTGAGAAGAGAAGAACAGAAGTTACAGCAGGAGAAATTCTGAATATATACAAGGAAGGCTGTGGCATCTTCATCCTTGGACATACAGCTTGATTAGACAAGGCCCTGAGTAATGTGGATCTAACTTGAAAGGTGGCTCTTGTCTGAGTAGGAAAATACACCAGACAACCTCCAAAGGTCCCTTCAAATCTAAATTCTATGGTTCTATTAACAGCAACATGGGCAACTTCAGACAAGCTTCAAAATGAAGTGATGCAAAGAAGAAAGCCAATATTAGATAGTTTGTACTTTAAACAGAACTGCAGAGCATGTGAAAAAGAAAACTCAGTAGTATTTGAAGCCCTGCGATCTTGAAAGTATGAATTTGTATTTATAAAGCCTTCTATGCTTGTATATATGATTTATATAACAATCTTATTTCTTTTTTGAGAGCATGAGAAATGTCATGTTCAATTAATCTATTCATTGCTAGCCACAATTAATTAGAGAGAAATCACTTGTTGGAAACTATTAATAAGTATGTGAAAAACATCTTTCAACTACCAAAGGAAAAGAAATGGAACAAAAGAGAATCAAAGCTGTTATGAACAGAGACTAAATCTTCTTTCATGAGAACTGGATGATATTTTTCTTACATAGCATAAATGGTAAGAGGTCTGTGGATAATGAATATCCATATGAAAAAGAAATCCTGTGGGAGGAGGCAGAAAATAAGCTAGAAAAGACAGGTGAAATATCAAGGAATTGTGGTTACTAGATGAAAGTGTGAGTTGTGTGTGTGGTGGTGTGTGTGTATGGTGGGCTTTTTTGTCTTTTTTTTTGCAATTTGTGTGTCTGTTTCACAATACTTATATAATAAATATGTATGGTAAAATGTCAGTACCTATACTTAGTTGAATCAGTAAAAGATACAAAGCAGATTAGTTTTATGTTGTGTGAACAGAAAGCTGCCTCAAAGTGCTTACAGCCAAATAGCTCTTTTCTGTTAGTACTGGGATATACAAGTCCAAAACCAAACATCAGACTGAATCAGATTGAATTTCTCTTGTTGTATCTAGAATATTTAGAAAAACTGGCCTGTGTGTTTGTTTGTGCTGAAGAAAAAGTGGAAATGAAAGTATACATGCAGACCATCAATATATTGCCTGTATTGTAAATTGTGCTACAAGATTTATGAAGCTATTCTTGTTGGTTGGTGCAGTAACATAATCAAAACAGGATAAATCTTTATTTCCCTGTTCTTCTGTCTTTGAACTTCTGACTCAAGAGGCCATGTGGTTTACCTGGGGTAAGGAATTGAAAATGGACAATATTCAGTGGGTATAGTTGTTTAAAACATCCTTCACTGCCCTGAAGGAACTGAGTTGTTGCCAAGAATCTTTGAGTAACTTGGAGTTCCCTGTCTGGTCTAGACACTTGGAGTCAGCCATTCTAATATAATTGTTCCTTTTTGTTTATTTGTTTGTTTTCCTGCACCAAATGGAATAAACTGTTTCTGGCTAGCACTGAATTTTTCTAACTTCTGATGATCTGTCCTTGAACATTTTTACAGTTCCCATTTTGACATACACTGGAATAGATTATTAAAACAAAAAGCAAAGTGACTTTTAATCAGCCTTTCATAAGGAAATATTTCATTAGGCATTTATCTTGAGATGCTAAAACTTATTAAATGAGCTATACGATTTCAAATAAAATATTCTGACAAAATGGAAAGGTAAAGCAGATAAAAGGAAAACAGGAATTTGCAACTGAGAGGTAAGAGAATAAATAACACTGACTTGACTCATAATCCAGCTAGTAGGATATTGCAATAAGTATCTTTTCAAATGTTCTCAACACATTTACCTTTGAGACTGACACTGATTTAAGTGGGAACCATATTCAATTGTCTCTGAGTACTTCTAAAAGTTTCTTTTTCCTGGTTTCTCTATGGCAGGGCGTATTAAACCATACAAATCTCGTGGACGTGAAAAGCATGTTGGTACCTAATGAAGGACATCTTGAGTTTGATGTGTGTTCTATAATTGGAATAATGTGTACTTTGGTAAGTCAGTAAAAGAAAAAATGTCACACTCGGATATTCACACTGAAATATTCATGTCTTTCTTGTGCATCAACCTGCTGGCTTTTCAATGAAAGAACTATCTCTTATCTGAAAACCAAATTTCTGAGCAAATTTTCTTAGCTGTACTTTCTATTCAGACCACTTGAAGGCAGGGTAAGTCTATCATTAAGTTTAGTCTCTCCTACTGTAACAGGCCTGTCTTGGCTTCTCATTGCATTACAATAGAATGTGAATGCCAATACTAAAAGTTACAAAAGTAAGTGATTCTACTTTTTAAACATACTCTTCTCCAAAGCACAAAGCTTGCTGTCTCCAGCAGGTCGAGGGACGTGATCCTGCTCCTCTACTCAGCCCTGGTGAGGCCACATCTGGAGTATTGTGTCCAGTTCTGGGCTCCACAGTACAAGAGGGATGTGGAACTGCTGGAGAGAGTCCAGCGCAGGGCTACAAGGATGATCAGGGGCCTGGAACATCTGCTGTATGAGGAGAGGCTGAGGGAGCTGGGCCTGTTCAGCCTGGAGAAGAGAAGGCTGAGAGGGGATCTAATCAGTGTCTACAAGTACCTCAAGGGAGGGAGTGAGGAGGATGGTGCTGGCCTCTTTTCAGTGGTGGCCACCGACAGAACTAGAGGAAACGGCCACAAACTGAAGCACCAAAAGTTCCACATGAACTTAAGGAAAAATTTCTTAACAGTGAGGGTGACAGAGCCCTGGAACAGGCTGCCCAGAGAGGCTGTGGAGTCTCCTTCTCTGGAGATGTTCAAAACCCGCTTGGATGCAGTCCTGTGCCACGTGCTCTAGGTGACCCTGCGTGTGCAGTGGGGTTGGACTAGATGACCTCTAGAGGTCCCTTCCAACCTTAAGCATTCTATGATTCTATGAATATGCATCAATATTTAGCATACTTGATATGGTTAGATATCCTAGAGTTTTAGCTTTTAATTAGCCAGATGCAATCTTCAGAGCTGCTGTTAAGAAAAAAAATCTTGGTCACATCCTTGTGTCTGATGCTTTGTCCTTGAGAATTTGATGCATGCACTTGTATTTATATGGCCTTGATATCTTCTGGATCATTCTTTCCAAGAATCATTAATATGGGTGCTATAAAAATTATACTTAGCCAGAAGTTCGGGAAGTGCCATGTGTAAAAAACTTATTTTCACATCTAATAAATTGTCGCTGAAGTCATGTAAAACATGAGATTACATAGCAGATTCCTATCAAAAGTATACTATTGCTGTCTCATTATTCAGACAACTACTGGATTATGGGAGTGTAGTATTAAAATTCTAGGACCGTATTCAAAACATTCAGTGGGAGAGAAAAGGGTCATAAAAAAAAACTCTAAACAATAAAACAGTAACCAGAACCAGACTAACAACCACTGAACCGTAATTTTCTTCCTAACTGCAATTTTATGTCAACTTGATCTTTCCTTCAGAAATGTTCTGGATTTGTGGACTATATAATAAAAAGCCCTACTGAATAATTCTATCAGTCCCTTAATAGTGATGGTGTTGTTTCAAGTCTCTATTTTCAGTATGAATTCTTCAGACAATATTTGTTAAATAAGATCATACTGTAAGTAGAGAGATGTCTTTTTTTTTTTTTTTTTTATGAGGAGGACCTTTAGAGTAGCTATAAAATAAGAGAGTGAATGTCTGTGATGGATGTTCTCCTTCTCCAGCCTGACTGACTTCCCACACAGAGGCCTGTTTGGGTATTGATCACCAGTGGCATTATCTGGTTGTGGTGTCTGCCTCCCTAAATGTCTCCCTCCTCTACCCACTCAACATTAACCATATGGCTGCATTCCACTGGGGGATGCTCCAATGGACCTTGGGGAGAGAGATACAACAGCACAATAGCTGAGGACTAACTAAGATGGCATCGGTGGAAGTTCAGCTGACATGCAAAAATGACTATAAATCAATCATCCCGTAAATAGTGGGACAGCCCCAGAGCATGGTGAGCTCTCCTTGCAAGGCAGTGGACTGCACACCAGGATGGCCATGGCAAATTTAAGGACAGGAAAGGAAAGGGTATTATTTGTGCCAATCTGGGCAGTTGTCTAATTCAGGCACAGATGGACTATAAACTGAGAGACTGAAAATAGATTATCAGAGTAAGGACTCATAAATCCAATGCTTGCGGGATGAATTAGAAAAAGAAATGTAAACATTTTTTTGGAACAGTGAATTGAAACAATGCTAATGCAGGCACCCCGACCCTCTAATGTGTGGCAAATCAGAAAATGAATTACTAACACTGACCCTGAGGATTGGGATGGGGACATAAGGGGAAATTCAGATAAGGAAGACAGAAAGGAGATAGAAGAAGAATCCTCAGAACCAGTGGTTGCTTGGTTGCTGATCAAGTCAGAAAAATCTGAAAGGCCCCAAGGTCAGAATCCCTGCACTACTACAATTCAGACTTGCAGACTAAATTTTCAAGAAAAGCTGGGGAAATCAAAACTGAATATTTGTGGAGAGTTTCTTTTTCAAGTGGTGACCAGAATACTGTTAGACAGAGAAGAATCATCAGGTTTCTTGGGTCCAGGAGTGTTTCTACATGAGGGGTTCCCAGATGAAACTCGATCTATTACTGCTTGAGCTGCTTATTGGGCAGGGGGAATAGACCCCAGAGAAAGAGGCGAACCACTAATAATCAAAGTTAAAGGATTGTCTGGCTTATCAGAAGCAACGCAGAAAGCGGCTGTTAATGGCTCTGGTAGACCCAGTCCATCTAAGGCCCCTCATTAAGGGTCTACCTGACACTGCAAAGATACATATGCAAAATTTGAAGGAAAGGGTCGTTAGGGCCCAAGGACATAATGATCAAACCCCTCACACATCTCCTGTATACGTCCCTACTTGGGCCGATCTGTTACACGACATAGTGAGTCATGGATGAGAGATGGCATGGTCAGACCTCCACCAGAACAATTAGGGAAAGGTAGGAGGGTGTTTCACATGACAAAATTGGAGGGTCAACTGTACCCAAAATGTGAACCAGAACCCTCTAGGGGCATGCCGGGATCTGTAAATCAAATTAACAACCCTCCGCACAATAATTTATGGTGACAAGCATTAACTTTAGGAGTGCCTTGCTCTATGTTGCATGGGCAATCCATTGGCTGTGTCAAGAAATTGGTTGAAATCTTGGAACATAAAGTGACTGAACCTTCTCCTTCAAGCGGACAGGACAAAAACTCCCCCTCTGCCCCGTCCTCCAACAAAGCAAACAATTGGTTTGTGCCCCTAAGGGAGGAGTTGAGGAAATGAAAAAAACTAAACACTGCAGATTGGGACTCAGGCTGCCCAACCTCCATGATGCATGTTTTTCAGTGGACCAAGAGCAAAGAATCCTATATATCAATTTCTTTTGGTCCAAAAAAATAATTCTAGAATATTTGATTGATACTGGGGCACAGATTACTGTCCTGAAAAAGTTCCAAGCAGAATCCTTAGGAATTAAGCCTTCTCAAAAATGCATAGTGATTAGTGGAGTTACAGGTGCTAAAGAAAAATGCCCACAATTATGATTGATCAGGGAAAAGAGGATGATAGCTGTGAATGTGGTACTAAGTTCACACCCAGGGAATATTCTAGGATATGATGTGCTTAGAGGAAAGCGATGGTGTGTGCCTAATGGTAGCATTTGGAATTTTGGAGGAAAGGAGTGGGAAAGCGTAACAGTAGGAGTACTGGAAGTAACTCATGTCCTGCCCTGTCTCATGTGACCAATGTTCCCCAATTCCCTTTGTCTGTGGCTGCAAAAAAGGGAATAAACAAAATAATTGCAGACTTAGAAAAGCGAGGCATAATTGACTGAACACACTCTCCGTATAACTCTCTGGTGTTGCCTGTCTAGAAACTGGATGGGAGGTGGAGACTGACTAGTGACTACCGAAAACTTAATTATAAAACCAGCCCACTGACTGCCGCAGTACCTAGTATAACTGAGATTGTCACGGCTATACAATCAACAGCACATCCCTGGATGGCCACCCTAGATGTCAAGGATATGTTCTTTATGGTACCCCTAGATTATAAAGATAAGCCACAGTTTGCATTTACATGGGATGGTGTACAATACACCTTTAATTGATTGCCACAGGGATATAAACACTCGCTGCACATAAAGCACTTACAAAACTTCTAGCCATGGTAAAGAAACCCCCTGGAATATGCATTTATCAATATATAGATGATATATTAATAGGTGGGTGTTGGAACCAGCGCAGGACAACTGCACAGGCCTTCCGGGAGCTGAGCCGGATTACAAGACACGGACTCAATATGAGGTTAGGTCTTGCTCCGTTTATTAGCCGAAGTGCGCGTATATTTATACCTACAAGCATCTGAGGGATTTCCAGGCTAGTTATGATTGGTTGCTAGGAGGGTTGCTAGGTCCCGACCGCATAGGCTCTTCTCAGTTCTGCAAAGTTGTTTACCTGAAGCGGCTAGCTCCTCATTCCCAGCCGGTCAAGGACAATTCACTAACACTCCCCTGTACATTATCAGCAAGGCGCAGGTGGTGCAGATCCTCAGCACAGCATTTCTCTACAATTCCCCCTTTTTTCTTTTGCACTAATCAAGCCTTGCTGGTGAGCGAGAATATCATACGTCTAATACATGCAAAAGCACAGCTAAAGATACAAAGCATAAACAATAAAACAACTAGTAACATTAGCCTCGATTTTACTAATACATGCACCCATCCCCAAGTCCATGTTGGTCTGCAAAGTCTTCCCAGCCAAAGAGTCCGGCATCATGCTGTGCAGCATCCGTTGCTTATTGATCTGTTGATGGACAGTTCAAGGACTCTTGATCATTTCAAGGCCGGGGTTGTGCAGACCGCCTGGAGTCGTGAAGTGTCCTCGATCTTCAAGCCATTCCTCTATAAGCCCTCCTTTTTTCTTTTGCAATAGCCAGGCTTTATTAGTAAGGGAGAATAGCATTCGCCTCAAGCATGCAAAGGCACAGCTGAATAAGCATAGGACAAAAAGCATAACAATCGAAAGCATCAATCCTGAAACAAGGATTTCAGCCACCCAACAATACCCAATAAATCAGTTAACCCATCCAGCCCAAAGAAGCCCACATCTTTCTCTATCTTCTGGGTGTGTTCCATCAGCTGTTGGATTTGCTGGTGGATTGCCTTAGAGTGGTCTTGTAGGTCCATGCAGCACATCCCTTCAAAATCTTCACATCCATGCCCGTGGGCTAGTAGCAGGAAGTCGATGGCCGCTCTGTTTTCCAGCACCGCGTGTTGCACCTGTGATAAATCTAGCGCAAGATTAGAGAGGACCTGACTGGTGACATTTGCTTGTTTAACCACCCAGCAGGATAGCGTGTCTAAGACTTTGTGAGCTCGCGCTGCTGCCGCCCCCGGTATGAAGAGGGATGTGAAAATTACCTCCCACTTGGACCAAAGGCAGACTTTGTCGTTACAGTCCTCCGTCTGGGTTATGCTACGCACCATTCGTCGAGTTCTTCTTTTGACCCTGGTGCTGTTAGGATGGACCCAGGGCAAAGCCATACTTACTTGGCCTACCGTACATGGACCCCCTATGGGCTTTGATGGAATTCCGGACCAAGCCCGGTTGCCGCATATGAGAAAATATCCTGCAGGCAACGTTCGAGGGGTTACAGGGCTGGATCCCGGATGTGAGGAATTGTGGGACATCTTACCACACCATTTATCCCAATGACTCCCGTTGCCGATTGGGTACAACCAGGTGGGCGCCTGAGAGCTACTGCGACAGTTATTACTATAACCCGAAGCGCAACCCTTCTGCGATGCATTAAGATAAAGGCAAGTAGAAGCATTAAGGGAGTCTAATAACTCTATCTCCTGTGGTTCAGGCCCTACAGGCAGGTTGTGGCTCCAAAGATCGAAACAGTTGATTCTCGTTGCCAAGTTCTCGAGTGCTGTCAATCTTTTCAAAGTTTGGGGATTCCCCAATGATGGCATTACCTTTACTGCATTCCAGAAATACTTCCACGTGGTCTCGTTTACAGGTACCCCAACTAGACATGTTACAAAGGGGATACTAGGGGTGGCCAGACTAGCGCAGAAACACGTGGTATTTAGTTCTCGAGCTAAGGTCACCCAGATGTTCTGTCGAGGATCAAACAACCGTGGATGGTACCCTGGAGCCCCTTATGTCCCAGAGCCCAGTACCCAGAACATCAGCAATGCTGCTGTCCACCACTCTCCTGCATGTCCCTTTCAACAGGACGCTCCCTTACATCCATGACTCCTTTCGCTGGGCGAGTCCATCTGCTGGGAACCCATAGTGGACCTGTGGGTGTAGAAACACACATATGCCCTTGACCATTGAATATGACAGTGGCGGGGCCCTCTCAGATCCCCGTTCTAGGGTTACAATAATTAACCATCATTTCTTTAGTGGGAGTGCCTGCATTAACACAGGTGGCATGGATTCCAGAGCACTGGAACAGGCTGCCCAGAGAGGTTGTGGAGTCTCCTTCTCTGGAGATCTTCAAAACCCGCTTGGATGCAGTCCTGTGCCACGTGCTCTAGGTGTCCCTGCGTATGCAGGGGGGTTGGACTGGATGATCTCTAGAGGTCCCTTCCAACCCTAAGCATTCTATGATTCTATGATTCTATGATTACAACAGGCAGATCAACATTGTCCCCGAAGACACAGAGATGATTTAATACAAATAGAACCTTAACCAAACACTCTCTTGGGTCTACTATTGAATTGAACTTTTGCAAATAGTCCTTGAGTGTCCTGTTTGTGCGCTCCACTATAGCCTGACCAGTTGGAGAGTTTGGGAGCCCGGTGGTATGCCTTACTCCCCAGCTCATCAGAAAGCATCGGACAGACTCACTGACACAGGCTGGACCGTTATCCGTCTTGATGTGCTCGGGCGAGCCCATGACTGCAAAACATGTGGTTAGATGCCTGCAGACATGTAGGGCCCTTTCACCAGTCTGTGCTGTGGCCCACACAAACTTAGAGTAGGTGTCTATGGACACATGGACATACTTGAGGCGTCCAAATTCAGGTACATGTGTGATGTCCATTTGCCACATCTCTAATGCCTTCAGGCCCCCGGGGTTCACACCAATGCCCAGATCTGGCCCATGATGACTACATTGGGGACAGGCCTGCACAATTCCGCAGGCATCGAATACAGTTATATCATACATCCGAGTCAGGCCCTTGGCATTAGTGTGGAACTGTTCATGAGCAATACGGGTGATTTCAAAACGATTCAGTGGCCCATGCTCGTGCGCCAAGCTCACTAACTGGTCAGCCCAATTGTTACCCTCCCCCAAACCTAGTGTCCATTGATGGCTCTGGACGTGGATGACACAGAACGCCGTCGAACACCACCTCACAGCTCTCTTGATTTGTAGAAACAGCTGGAACAATCGCTGGTTAGAAGTTTCTTTCAAAAGAGCATCCTCAATTCGCTGTACTACTCCGAGGACGTACAGGGAGTCCTATACAATATTCAACGGCATGTCCTTCCAGTGCATCAACGCCCATGCGACACCCGCCATTTCTAAGGTCTGCAATGAGTCACCTTCCACTGCTTGTAGGGTGTGGGCCTTCCATAGGTCCTTCTCCTTCCAGGTGATGGCTGCCCTTCTGGAGGCTTTCCCTGCGTCCGTGAATACCGTGAGGCCATCGCGCAAAGGTCTTTCTACACACTTTGGTCTTCCTACCCACGAATAGCTGGTGAGGAAGTGGTCAAGCTTTCCTGCAGGCCTTTCCGAAGTCACCTCCCCAGGGAACTCCAAGAGTGCTAGCTGCAGCGCAGCAGAGTGCCACAAGGCCCATTCCAAATCTGCCGCCTACAGGGGAAGGTGGATCGCCGCCGGCTCACCCTCCGTGATTGCCAGCACCCGAGTTCTCCCACAGCGGACCATGTGAGCCACCGCTTCCAAATGAGGGGACACGCTCTTGCGCGGTTGAACTGAGGAGAAGATCCATTCTAAAACCCCAAGGTAGTCTTCTCCCCCTTTTTAATTTAGCCACTGCATGATGAGAGCAAACACCGAGATTGGGTTGGAGACGACCATGAGGTGTATCGGGAGTTCAGGGCATTCCTTCCATTGCAACATTCTCCTGTGTGCACTGATATGATGTATTGAGTAGGCTATACGGATTCAGGTCTGTCCAGTTGCTTTGAGGAATACCTAACACCAGTGCATCAAATTGATCTGCTGTCCCACAAAGCCAACAACTCTTGATTTGGGTATAATTAACAATCCGCCTAAGAAGCATAACATATCCATTAGCGTTAAAAGTAGCATCAGCTTCTATAATAGCGTTAAAAGCAACATTACCTCCTAAAAGCCACAATATACAGCTAATAATAACAGTAACACCTCTTCCTCCCATGTTTTCCTTCTGCAGGCTCACACTTTCCACAGCTAGGGTACCAGCTGCTTGCCTGCTACGTCTGTTGTACGCGAGTTTGCTTCCAGTCAAGGTCTCACCCATTTTGCTGGCACCCATCTGGTTCCAGTAGCGGTAACGATACAAGCATACCCTTTTCTCCAAGTTATCAAGTCCAAAGGCCCTGTCCATTTTCCCGTGTTCCAGTCTCTCAGCATCACCTTACACGGACCCGACTTTACTTCTGTCAGGGCTCCCTTTAGCCCAGCCCTGTGTTTGACCATCAGAGGGACTAGGCCGTCCTGGGGTAACCTCAAAAATTTAAAACATATACTGCTCTTGCAGCGTTTGGTTCATATGTTCCACTATGTCATGGTCCTCAGGATGCAATGGTATGGTGAAAAAACAATCTTTTAAATCAATTATTAAGTATTCCCCTAAGCTCTGTCCAAGGATACAAGTCAGAGTACGGCTCCCAGTCCTCCATCGGTGGGAGGGGTGGGCGGGGGAGGTGGGGGAGAACGCCGTAGTCTGAGTTATTCCTGGCTTTCCCGCTTTCAAATTCTGCACTTTCCTGTTGTGCTTATTTAGCCCTCTCTGCTGATATATATTACACAATAAAGATCTAAAGACCACACACACAAACAGCACAAACACAGTTTCTATCCAGTGGCACGATCTCACGTAGCTGTGCACTCCGCTAGTGAGTTCCACTGGTTGTCGGCAGGATACTGAGACTGAACATTCTCTCGAGTTGGCAGATGAGAGGGTGGCTGACAGGCTCCTAACTTGGCAGGCTTCCTCGCAGAGACAACGTGGGTCTCAGTGTTAGGAGTCTCACCCGCCCCTTTCTCTCTGCACTGTCTGTTTATGCCCGGTGCATCCTGACACGTAGGGCCAGTACGTGCCAGCAGGCAGACCGGGGGGCGGACAAACTCCGCCTTCGGTCACATAACCTTCCCTCCTGGGTGCGCAGGTGCGCATCCCAGTAAATTGTCCCAGTCGTCAGTCTGAGGGTCCTGCCTCTCTCATCTCCCTCCCTCTCGGGTGTTTGACCTTCAAATTAATTTAGAGGATGTTTGCAGTTAAGTTGGCTACAAGCCCGGTCGAGCAGCCGCCTTCAGCTGCTTTCGGAGGAGGTCGGCTGTGAACCTGGCTGAGCAGCCGCCTCTGCGCTCCTTATCGCTCAGCCCGGGCAGGCAAACATCTTCTTTCTCAAGATCTTGGATTCTATTTCGCACAATAGTTTATGACTCTACAGATCATACAAATTTCCAGCTTTCAACCATACCTCGTGTCAGCATCAATATACAAAGGATACAATACATAATAGAGATGAACATAGCAAATAGAAATAATAGCCCTAATAACGGTTTCTGTCCTCACTTAAAGCATTACAATTCTTCAACCCCCACTTTAAAAGACGGATCAAATTCCCCTGCACCTTCCCCCTGGCTTTCATCAAGCCCTCAGCAACGTAAGTCTCCTTGATCTCTCATTCGCCTTCTCTTCGCTCCCTTCTCCCTTTTTTTTTTTTTTTTTCAAGGCGATCTAACAAGTCCTGGACATAGCCAGGCCGTTCTTCAGGTGCGACAGGGGGGCGTCCGGAAGCGGGGGCACAGACGGTGTAGGCGCCGCGGGTGCAGGCACAGAGGCAGGCACGGGCTGGGGGGTTGGCGATGGATCTCCAAACACCAGCGGTTTTCGGTGGCGTGGCGGTCCCGGTCCTGAAGTGCTCGCAAAGGCGGACGTGGCTCCGACGGCCACTTTGCTTTTGGCTTTCACATCGGATTTGAATACTAGGTGGGGCTCGGCTTTGAACCCATTCTCTCTGCACCAAATCGAAAGCTTGCAGAGGGTCTGTTCATCAGTAGTTTGCTCCAGGGATTGCGCGAGCCTATTCACCAAATTTCCGCAGGACTCCTGCAATCCCTGCTTCACCAACGTAAATGATGGGGCCTTTCGTTCTGACGGCACTAAAAACAGCGCCTGCTTCCGTGAAGCATTATACATGAGCATCGAGTAGGTTTGCTGTGTGGCGGGGTCCCCATAGAGACCCTGTCCCATCAGCATCTGCACAGTTACACCATGCAACGGATCTCCCGATATGTTATGTGCGTTCACCACCTCTTGGATTTGTTTCTCCCACTCCTGTTCCCATAACAGATATTGCAGGGAGTGAGGAGGACCTTCGCTATCATTACTTCTCGCCACGTACAACCCAGGTCCTCAACCGTTTTACTACCCCCAATGGTGGCGTTGCAGAGAGAGTCCCCTATCTCCTGCCACTCGGTAGCACTAATCATAATTTCCAGAGTTTGCAGATGTCCCTTCTCTTGTGCCCATCGTAACAACTCATAGAGTTTCTTCGTACTCACAGCCGCCTCTCGCTTGGCGAGAATATACAATAGCGGCTGTGTTGCCGCCTCCCAGTCCATGGTTAAGGAGGTCTTCGTGGAGGGGCCCCGGCAGCTCAACAGCCCCAGTCCCTGGACCCCGTGCCCAGCATCCGGTCCCGGTGGTGTGGGTACCTCACACCGGACGCCGCTTCCCAGCTCCTCAATCCTCCGTCAAGCCGTAGCGACCCAGGATTTTCCCCGATCCTCCGTCAAGCCGTGGCGACCCAGGATCTTCCTCGATCCTCCGTCAAGCTGTGGCGACCCAGGATCTTCCGCCCGCCGCAGCACCTTCCTGCTGTCGGGTCCCGACGTCTCTGCCATCGGTCCCCTGCCGTCAGGTCCCAACGTCCCTGCCGTTGGGTCCCTGTTCGGGCGCCAGATGTTGGAACCAGTACAGGACAACTGCACAGGCCTTCCGGGAGCTGAGCTGGATTACAAGACACGGACTCAATATGAGGTTAGGTCTTGCTCTGTTTATTAGCCGAAGTGCGCGTATATTTATACCTACAAGCATCTGAGGGATTTCCAGGCTGGTTATGATTGGTTGCTAGGAGGGTTGCTAGGTCCCGACCGCATAGGCTCTTCTCAGTTCTGCAAAGTTGTTTACCTGAAGCGGCTAGCTCTGTTGCCTGACATTGGCAATCGACTCCGTCCGCCGAGGCGGCCAGGCACGTCCAACCCGTGCCCGGGCCAAAGAGCACAGACACCAATATGAGGATGCTGCAAATGGCGTTTAATATACGCAGGTTGGATCTTATAAAGGTAGCAAAGGCGGAAGCATGCCTATATAGCCAATAAGCGTTGCTCTTTACCTAATATGGCATATGCCTTAGTTCCCTATTCTTCCCGTACATCGCGAGATCTTCCGAGCGCCGTACCCTACATCTCCCCCTCCCCATGTTAATCTAAGTATCCTAAATATCACTACTTTGAACAAGCTGCTGATAGCGTACATTGTGACTGCCTTGTTTCTGTGAGCGTCGTAGCTGATGCAATACATAGTGGGTTATACATGACAAAATAGACATGCCGCAAAAGTCACCAATCAATACCATAATGATAATCAACCCAAGCTTCCACAAGCAATCCAATTGAACCAGGATAGTAATCATGCCCAGATACTGTTGCCTATGTTCTCAAGCCATCTCCAGTTTCCTGGGTTACGTCTTATCACCTGTAGCAGATCTGATCCTACGTTTTGAATGGCCTCCGACCTCTTGCCGATCTTCTCGTAGTCTTTTGTGGTCAGGCAACAAAATGTTAGGTTTTTGAATGTTCTGGACCGGCCTCCCGCCACCTGGAGAATCTCGAAGATTACGTTGATGGCCTCGTGATGTGCTTTGAGTATCTGGTTGACATCCCTAAGACCTGCCGCTATCTGTTGAGACAACGTGTTTACTGCTTTATTCGTCCGCAACAAGTGACAGGTCCAGCTTTGAATTTTGTATAGCCCTGTTGATCCTAAAATCGGGCCGAGGCAAGTAATATTAGCATTCACCAGGACGAGGAATGGTGCCTCGCTCATATTACCCGGTAAAAAGACACCAGGTGACATGGGGGCAAAAAATTTTACAAGGGTTTGGGGGTATTTTGTCTGGTGGTAGGTATGCAGCAGCCAGCAAGCATAGCGCGCTAGAGCAGGAAACGTTTCAGGTGGGGAGAATTATAGTACCGTTCGTCCATCTTGTACCTGAGTGTCTAAACAAGTCTTCGGGTATAATCCACTCCCTGTTTCCTTCATCATCCCCGCAGCTAAATCTTCCCACACCTCTGTCTATATTTATTGTATTATAACTTTCACAGGTGGCAGAGGGGTCTGATGTAATCTTTCTCTCCCATTTCTGAGCCTTCTGAGTGACTATCTCTAGGTACCCTGTGAAATTCACATGATGGGAGCGGTATGTCACATTAACATATGACCCATATGGTGACCATGATTCCCCATACACTGTCCCACTAGGCAGTATTGTGAGATTTGCTGCTCTTCGTGCCATTAATTTGCATAAAGCGTTATCTGTTAGCGGAGCCGCAAAACTTACAAAAGCAAAGCATGTTAGTGGATTGTGTGGAAGGAGCGTTTGTAGAAGAATTGTTTGAAAGCAGGAACTGAGAGGAAAACTAGGGCCTCACACAGCTCTGGCATTACAGAGGCCTGCTTGGGGTGCTACACAGTTGCCACTTCCAGGATGGTTGGTGCGCACGGACTCTGCTCCTCCACGGTTCCCTGGGCAACGCAATCTGCCCTCCTCGCAGCTGCGAAAGGGAGTAACGGAGGACAGAGCGGGGTGAAAGCTCCGCGACCAAACTCTGTTGCACTCCCTTTGCTGGGCTGCTGATAAGCTGCACAGTGGCTGTCTAATGAGAGATATACGATAACAAGTCCGGTGCTGAGCCAGCAAAAGTGGCAAATGATGAACTTTGCTTGAACTTTGCTCATTATAATGTGAAAACCGTACCTCCATCTCAGAAGTTACCCGCCTCCGAGGTACGACCACCCCTCACTGAGCATGCGCTTTAGATTTTCGGTTGACTGTACCTTTAAATGAAAGCGAGAAACTTTTCCACCAATCAACAACAAGGTTAGGTATGACTTTAGTCACTCAAGCTCCACCTGAATGTAAAGAAAAGTATAAAAGGTGAACTAAGGATGAAAAGTCTGGAGGGAAAAATTCATCGTAACTCCTGGGTCAGTTGAGAGGCTGAGCCCCCTTCCCTCGCGCCGGGACGCTGCCTGAGGAGACTCGAGACTGGACGTCTTCTCCCATTTTCTGGGGTGAGTGATGATTGCACATTTGTACATCAGAGCTAGCTAAAAACCCCATGCTCTAGTAGAGAATTTCCTGTACTAACATCCGAAACCTGCTTTGTAAATGCTGCACTTGAATAAATCATACTGTTTGTGAACTCGACTATTTGTTTGGGGGGGGGCAATCGGACCTACAGTTGACAGACTGTTCGTGAATCCGATACCTTTTTTGATACCTCCTTCCCCCCCCACCACCATTACCACTACGGCTTTCAAACTGCAACATTTTCAACACAGGTTGAGATCAGGACTTTCCCCTTTTTCCACCCCGGTGGGGAGGCAATAATGGGATGCGCCTCTCGCCCTCGCCCATTGTCGGGCCTAGGATTCTGTGTTTCCTGGTCGACTCCATACAACCTGTATCAGCAGGATAACGCAAAGAGACCCTTTCCTCGTCTTGCCATGTCGATCGTTTGTTTTGCTGTTCTCCAATATTTCCTTTTCAACCGGACAAGGTGCTTTCTTAGTAGGTCGGGGTCCAGTCGAATCCTCCATCACTGAGGTGTATGGGTTGTGAGGTCGTCCCACCATCTGTTCCTGTAGGGGGAAGCTCATAGTTGCCATGAGTTTTGAGGTTCGGTCTTATCCACCTTGTGGATACCCGTTTCACTACCTCCTGCTGTCTTACGGCCATGTAGCCCCTTCCCTGGGTTACCAAGTTCCACCCAGACTCTCATATCCCTTTCTCTGGGAATCTGACCAGAACTGGGGGCCCATCCTCTATAGCTGGGACCGCCCAATGCTTATCCACTGGTGCCTTGTTCTCATTTCCACGAATGAAATGATTCAGCGAATATAGCGCTCGCATCAAAATTTCTGGTTGCTTCATACTGGGAATTCTTTGGGTATGACCTTCCCCCTCCCCAAGGATCTTGATTTTTTTGTTTGAGGGTTTGATTTGCTCTCTCTACAATTGCCTGTCCTTGGCTATTGTGGGGAATTCCGTGCTGCAGTTGAATTCCCCATTTGTCAGCCCAGTCTTGCGTAGATTGGGCTGTGAAGCAGGAGCCGTTATCTGTTTTGATTATTCGAGGAACGCCTAACCATGCTATAGCCGTTATCCAATGCTGGTGAGCGGCACGCGCAGTAACCCTCTGGTGTTGTGTGGCTATGATCAGTCCACTGCATGTATCCACTGTAACTGCTAACCAGGGTCGTGGTTTGAATAAAGGGCATAATGTGAAGTCTGACTGCCAGATTTGATTTGCCTTTAGGCCACGGGGATTCACCCCAGCACCCCATAGAGTCGATCGTTGGCAATACGGGCAAGTGGCTACCACATCCCTGGCTGCTGCAAGGGGAATGTTGCAATGCTTTGCGAGGGCTCTCGCTCCTATGTGGAGGTGCTCGTGTATAGCACGAGCTTGTGTTATTGTCCATACACCCTTGGCTGCTGCATCAGCTTTATTGTTGCCTTCCTGATAATATCCCTGTATACTGGCATGACTTCTCACATGGACTATGGAGGCTGTGGTGCTGCGCTGTTGCAGCGCCTCCTCCAGCATGATGGCTATTGGCGTGCCCGCCCATACATTCTCCTGTGTGCACTGATATGATGTATTGAGTAGGCTATATGGATTCAGGTCTGTCCAGTTGCTTTGAGGAATACCTAACACCAGTGCATCAATTGATCCGCTGTCCCACAAAGCCAACAACTCTTAATTTGGGTATAATTAACAATACGCCTAAGTAGCATAACATATCCATTAGTGTTAAAAGTAGCATCAGCTTCTATAATAGCGTTAAAAGTAATATTACCTCCTAAAAACCACAATATACAGCTAATAATAACAGTAACGCTTCTTCCTCCCATCTTGTTCTTCCGCAGGCTCACACTTTCCACAGCTAGGGTACCAGCTGCCTGCCTGCTACGTTTGATGTATGCGAGCTTGCTTCCAGCCAAGGTCTCGCCCATTTTTGCTGGCACCCATCTGGTTCCAGTATCTGTAACGATACAAGCATACCCTTTTCCCCAGGTTATTAAGCCCAAGGGTCCCATCCAGTTTCCCGTGTTCCAGTCTCTCAGCATCACCTTACACGGACCCGACTTTACTTCTGTCAGGCCTCCCTTTAGCCCAGCCCTGTGTTTGACCATCAGAGGGACTAGGCTATCCTGGGGCAATCTCAAAATTTTAAAACATATTCTGCTCTTGCCAATTTTTCGTTTTTCGTAGCTGGCGTTTCAGCGTTTGGTTCATATGTTCCACTATGTCATGGTCCTCAGGATGTAATAGTATGGTGAAAAAACAATCTTTTAAATCGATTATTAAGATGTCCGAATCATTTTGAAAGGTTCTCAATTTCCATTTCTATTTATGTTTGCATAGCTTCAATTTGGTTTCCTCCCCAGAAATTGTTTGGGATTTCTATATATTAAGAAGGCGCCCGCTCCAGTAGCATTGAGGCTTTTACAATTTGTAAGGACTGTTGCAGGTCCTTCCGTGTCAGTTGCACTGGAGCTTGGCCGTCGCTTCATTCTTGTTTCCCATGCTGAAGTACTTCCCTAGTCTCTTTCCAAGGATACAAGTCAGAGTACGGCTCCCAGTCCTCCATCGGTGGGGTGGGTGGGCGGGGGAGGTGGGGGGGGACGCCGTAGTCTGAGTTATTCCTGACTTTCCCACTTTCAAATTCTGGACTTTCTTGTTGTGCTTATTTAGCCCTCTCTGCTGATATATATATTACACAATAAAGATCTAAAAACCACAGATACAAACAGCACAAACACAATTTCCATCCAGTGGCACGACCTCACGTAGCTGTGCACTCCACTAGTGAGTTCCACTGTCTCAATTGCCTAATCCCATCCTCGCTGCCAATTAGGTTGCGAATGGGTTTGGGATTCGGCAATAATCACACAGAACAAAGTGGCTACGGCTATTCAGGTGAAAGCACGTTAAAGAAGCAAAGTATGCCTAATTACTCGTGAGGTAATACTTGTTGGCAGGACACTGAGACTGAACATTCTCTTGAGTTGGCAGATGAGAGGGTTGCTGACAGGCTCCCAACTCAGCGGGCGTCCCCGCAGAGACAACGTGGGTCTCAGTGTTAGGAGTCTCACCCGCCCCTTTCTCTCTGCACTGTCACATAATCTTCCCTCCTGGGTGCGCAGGTGCGCATGTCAGTAAATTGTCCCAGTCGTCAGTCTGAGGGTCCTGCCTTTCTCATCTCCCTCCCTCTCGGGTGTTTGACCTTCAAACTAATTTAGAGGATGTTTGCAGTTAAGTTGGCTACAAGCCCGGTTGAGCAGCCGCCTTCAGCTGCTTTTGGAGGAGGTCGGCTCTGAGCCTGGCTGGGCAGCCGCCTCCGCACTCCTTATCGCTCAGCCTGGGCAGGCAAACATCTTCTTTCTCAGGGTCTTGGATCCTATTTTGCACAATAGTTTTATGACTCTACAGATCATACAAATTTCCACCTTTCAACCATACCTCGTGTCGGCATCAATATACAAAGGATACAACACATAATAGAGATGAACATAGCAAATAGAAATAATAGCCCTAATAACGGTTTCCGTCCTCACTTAAAGCATTACAGTTCTTCAACCCCACTTTTAAAGACAGATCAAATTCCTCTGCACCTCCCTCCTGGCTTTCATCAAGTCTTCAGCAACATAAGTTTCCTTGATCTCATTCGCCTTCTCTTCCCCAGCCCCCCTTTCTCCTTTTTTCAAGGCGATCTAACAAGCGGAAGCGGGGGCACAGACAGTGTAGGCGCCGCAGGTGCAGGCACAGAGGCAGGCACTGGCGGGGGGGTTAGCGATGGATCTCCAAACACCAGCGGTTTTCAGTGGCGTGGCGGTCCCGGTCCTGAAGTGCTTGCAAAGGCTGCCGTGGCTCCGATGGCCACTTTGCTTTTGGCTTTCACATCGGGTTTGAATACTAGGTGGTGCTCGGCTTTGAACCCATTCTCTCTGCACCAGATCGAAAGCTTGCAGAGGGTCTGTTCATCAGCCTCTGTCTGCACTCCCACTGCTTCGCTCTTCCCGAGCGCCTCCCGTGCTGCCCTCCAAGTCTCCCTCTCCTCCCTTGCTCTCTGGAGGACCTGCCGTATCACTCCCCATGTCTTTAGATCTTTCGCACTCCCTTTAGACATACCATATTCCGTTAACGCGGTGGTACATCTCTGCCAGTGCTGGGGGAATAAAACTTCCCTGGCACTGTTAACCACCCCTTCTTCAAGGAGCCACTCAGCAGCTCTTAACTGCGTTCGATTTCATAGAAATCCCCATTCACGAGCACACGATAATACGACCTTGATTATCGCTTCCATGATCCGCGGATCCCTCGACCGCCTGCGGTCCGCCGCCTCGGAGTATCACGTCGGGGTCACCACTTGTTGCCTGACATTGGCAATCGACTCCGTCCGCCGAGGCGGCCAGGCACGTCCAACCCGTGCCCGGGCCAAAGAGCACAGACACCAATATGAGGATGCTGCAAATGGCGTTTAATATACGCAGGATGGATCTTATAAAGGTAGCAAAGGCGGAAGCATGCCTATATAGCCAATAAGCGTTGCTCTTTACCTAATGTGGCATATGCCTTAGTTCCCTCTTCTTCCCGTACATCGCGAGATCTTCCGAGCGCCGTACCCTACATAGCTCCTCATTCCCAGCCGGCCAAGGACAATTCACTAACACTCCCCTGTACATTATCAGCAAGGCGCAGGTGGTGCAGATCCTCAGCACAGCATTTCTCTACAGGTGGGAGTGACAAAGAAAGTGTATGAGAAGCTGCCCAAACTGTTTGGCATCTATTAACAAACCATGACCTGGAGGTGCCACCATCTAAATGTCAAGGTCCTGCACAAGAAGTTAAATTTCTGGGAGCTTGGTGGGTATCAGGAGCTGTAGCTGTGCCCGATGATACATTAAGGGAGGTTGAAAAGGGACGCCTACCCCAAAACAAGAAGGAACTACAACAACTAATGGGAACACTAGGATATTGGAGGAAACATGTTCCTGGGTTCTCTGTAATTGCCCGTCCTCTGTATGATTTGCTGAGAAAGAACAAACCGTGGGATTGGACTCTGACTCATACAGAAGCCTTTAGAACCCTAAAAGATGATTTGGTTATCAATCAAAGGCTAGGCCCTCTAAATCCAGTGGATCCTTTTTGGGCCGAATGGGGTTTCTCTGAACATGCCTCCTATTGCGGCATATTTCAAAAAGGAGCTTCTAGTCCTTCACAACTCCTGCTTTTCTCATCTACCTCCTTTAAAGAAAGCACCGTTACTCTGAGTGGGAAAAGGGACTCCTCTCCTTAGTTCAAGCAGTGAGAGAGGCAGAAAAACTGTGAACCGCACAGGATATCATTGTTCAGGGGCCTTTTCCATTGTTGAGTCCTATCCTTAAAGGCACCCCCCCTCCCAAAGGTGTCACACAGAAGGGAACTATCCACAAATGGTATGCCTGTCTAGAAGGAATAAGCCACTTGTTAGCACTAAAAGGACCAACTAAGAACTCCAAATTACAACAGCCAGTAAGCTCAGACATTACGACATTATGTCTTCCTTATAAACCTTCACCTATTAAGGCAGCCCCAGAATTCACTATATCCTCTAAAAAGGATGGGGTATGGTTTACTGATGTCTCTGCCTGAAGAACAAGCACAGGGCGGCATTACAAGGCAGCAGCCCTGGAAATAAGTTTGGGACAGTCAATAACTGAGGAAGGTGAGGGTAGTGCCCAGATTGGGGAACTCCGAGCCCTGTTGTTAGCTGTGGAAAATGGAGCTGAGTTGTGGAGGCCTGCTTCAAGGACAGTAGTACAGGATGCCTCGTTAGTAGATAACCAACCTCAAGGACGGTAGTGCAGGTGTTCTATCGGCAAACAAGGAGCAAAAGCAACTGTATGTCTGTTGCGTGACCAAGAAGCCGGTTGGATAGTCTTAGCGTAAGCCTTTAGATTATTGGTTTATTTAGTAACTGTGCTTCGTGTGCTTGTAGGCAAATATGGTATTGTATCCAGGACAGTACAGTATATAAGTTTTATCTGATTCTAAATAAAGTGTCTTTGGTTCATTATATCGGAGGCCCTGCTCTCAATACGCCACACTGATTTAGTTATATTGATTCCTATGCTACATTTAAGGGAGCAATGGAATGGATATGCCCATGGGAGGCAAATAATTGGGAGGTAAATCGTGTACCAGTGTGGAGGACAAGTGACTGGCAGACACTTTTGGAAGTAAGCAGACACCGACCTTTAGAGATAGAATGGGTAAAGGCCCATGTAAAAACTAGTGTACTAGCGACGAAGTGGAATCAGGAAGTCAATAGATTAGCACAAATGCAAACAGTAGCTGTTGAAGGAGATGAGTGGCAAAGGCTAATCGAATGGTTGCATGTAAAAAGAGGACACTCAGGGAAAACTGACCTATATCACAAACGTGTGGCACAGGGATGGCCTGTGTCAGTAGTATTAATTAGCAAAATGCTATCAGCTTGTCCTCAATGCCAACTCCCACTAAAGATGAATCACCCCAATCAAGATCCCCCTCAGCACATTCAAAGAAACAAAGTCTTATGGAGCACCTGGCAAATTGATTATGTAGGACCATTAAGACCCTCTCATGGTCAAAAATATATCCTGGTAGGCGTAGAAGTAGTATCTGACTAACCATGGCTACGTCCCTAAGGGCAGCCACTGGTGAGAATACTGTGAAAACCCTGCAGGACTGGTTTAGTAGTCTCCTTGACACCAGAGTGCATGCAAAGTGACAATGGGAGTTGCTTCACTGCTACTGTGGTGCAAGATTGGGCTAAACAGGAAGGAATAAAATGGGTGTTTCACACTCCCTATTATCCCCAAGATAACGGTGTAGTGGAAAGAGTTAATGGCATGATTAAGAAACATGCAAAAGTGTCACAGCCTAACTGGGACCTGCAGCTATCCCAAGCAGTCTACAGAGTAAATAACTGATGGAGAACCTATGGAAGCCCAAAAATACAAACTTTCTGTCCATACATGTCCTCTTGTTCCAACCTCATCAGAACACTCAAAATCACACACCTATTCGAATGCAGGTGGGACAACCGGTGATGGTAAAATTGCCCTCTATCGGTGCTGTTCCTTTAATTTTGGCTAAACCTTGAGGACTACATGCTTGGGAAGCCATTCATGCTAGAGGGAAAACACATCACACAAGCAGTCGATGATTCATTCCAGACTTTTCATTCCTACTCGAGAACCTGGACCAAATATAATTGCCTGTTTGTGCTTGCAAAATCAATAACAACCAAACATGTGCCGGTGAAGACAGAGACCGAGCGATTTCTCCTTTTGTTTTCTGGAATATCCATATCCTGAAATGTTGGAAAATTGTACCTGGAGCCAAGGCCTCTCCAATACTGACCTCGAGTGTCCAACAGGGTTGTTAGTTTTCTGCATAGTGTGTCTTGTCTTTTTGATTGGTGTGTATATTTGTAAACCAGACATTTGTAATAGGGTTACCTTTTATTGTGAACAAAGGTATAGGTAAGTTCCACATTCATAATCTTAAATAGGGTAAAGCTGTAGTTAGGGTCAGCAAACATGACATTTACAACTTGCATTGGGAAGATATGCTTTGACTTGATATGCTTACTCCACTGGAATTGAGGAGATGATAGATAATCAAAATGAGAATGGGCAAACTTCATCTGTCCCTCACTCTGTCACCCATGATTTGCAGGAAAACTTAGTTCTAACCTTAATAAAGGGGCTTGTAACTCTAAGAGACTGTTTTGGATTGCGTTTGTCTCAACATTGTTGCCGCACCATTACGACTTCCTGACCTCGGCATCCTGTCCCCGAGAACACTGCCATATCTGCTCGAAACCTGAACAATGTAATTCTCGGCAGTGCCTACCAAGCTGCACTTGCATGCGAGTTGGGTGTAGAGGAAACCACCATGAGCACCAGAGCACACGGGATGATCAACATATACCAAAAATTTTGAGGAAGTGGGCGGACTCTTGGAGAACGGAGACAATAAAAGGACTGTGTGTTCCTCCCTTGCGGCGCTTCTTTTTCTGAACTCTTCTTCAAGAGCCCATCACCTGCACCGAGGCGGAGCCAACGAAACGTAGCTGGACTGGTGGTGGTGGTAACTTACCTTGCTGTATCTCTCCCGCTTGCTTGCGTACTTTTTCCTTCTTTCCTCTCTCTGTCCTATCACGATTACTCCTCATTATGAGAATAGAACTTACATTTGACCCTGTTCGTGTCTTAAGCTCGCTCTTGGGATCGTATCGAAATCTCCCCCGACAGTGGATCGGGACATTTTATGTGGCTATGGTTGTTAACAATACAACTCTTTTCGCAGATTCATCCCCTTTCCTATTTCCTTTAATTGCATCAGTTTGTCCAGGTTGGTGTGCCTTGGAGTGCATCACTGCTGTGTCTCTGTTGACGGCCTCAAGCAGCAGCTTAATCTCTCTGATACTTTATGGGATTCCCTTGTGAAGATAACAATCCCCTTTCCTTCCAAATTGCCCCATGTGCAGTCCCAGTCTGGATTTCATAAGGGAGTATCTCTCAGGTCTGAACGACTGCAGTACACTTGTTCAATAGTTTATAATGTACACTGTAACAACGTAATATTAG